>NW_015642832.1:632087-726577 GCF_001515625.1 Sinocyclocheilus rhinocerous
TATATATATATATGCATGTATGTATGTGTGTATATGTACCGGTATATGTATATATATAACAGTGTGTAGGTGTTTCGCTTTTTCTAATGCCATACATAGTTTAATCCACTAATCCACAGCATGAACCTTTGAAGATTTATTTAAAGGAGAAAAAACATACATCCTCTCTGGGTACCGTGTTTCACTATTACAAGTGACCTGGCGGCAACATTTTACCATATTTTTGGACAACATCCATAAAACTGCATTAAAACAAGCCAAACGCACAGATGCTCCATAGACTTACATGAGAAAAGAGAAGAAGCCTGTATGAGAAAATGGCGGATGGCAACATTTACTACGGTAGGACTGATGGAAAAGTTTTTTTAAATATGGGCTTGGCAATGGGTCAGTAGATGGACAAGTACACAACAGAATTAAGTCTTTAAGCACAGCAAAACACATTCTATTGCTGTCTGGGGAACACTGAAGTGTGAACAAGAAAAAACTGTTCTGAAAACAGTGTGCATTGAAGTCTAAATAAAAATGGCTTTATAAATATTAATATTGTAATGAGTCATGTTTTACTTTCCAGATGAAAAAATCTCACTCTATAAGACGCGTAATTAAAATGATTGTTGGAATGCTGTACATTAGCATGACAATGGTAAGTGCTACAAAACCATCCGTCTTTATTCTGCATATAAAGCTCCATACATTCAACAGAGACTGAAAGAGGAAAAGCACATAGCTGTAATTAACTTGAAGAAAAGACTCGTGATTTAACAACAAACACTAATTCCTTATTACCTACTTATTCAAAAAGCATTTCCAGACTGCCTCCGGTTATAGCAATGCTACATCAAAACAGCAAGTCCAGATGCATTGGCTTTCCAATCATACGATCCTTTCATTGAAATTCCTCAACGAGAACCAAAACTAAAACTTATACAACAAAGCGTGAAAGGAGAAACCACGGCAGACGGACTAAACTCCTGTCCATTAGTAATGATGGAGTGGGCCTTTGAGACACAGGCCATTAGGCTGGAGGAGTGTGTGTGGAAAATGGGCACCATTTCTCACGCACTTCCTCTTCGACAGCACCAGTGATGATACTCAAAGTATGGGCAAGAGCGAGGGAGTCAAGGATGAGTGGAGGATGAGAGAGATGAGTGTGTCACTGGAAGACTGAGGCTGCCGGACAACAGTGACGGGAGAGGGAGCATTCCCTTGTCTCTAAGCCTGGATGTTGAAATGTAGGCCAGGGAAGAGAGGAAGGAAAATGAGGGGCCACAGAGGTAATGGCTCTATGACTTTCCATAAATCATGAAATATGGCAGCACGACTTCTAAGGCACAAATGTTTAGTTGGTGATGCTATACTGGTGAGTTTCATCTTGACAAACAAAAATAATGCAGTAAGAAAATACAAGCTCCAAAAATGTCAATTACTAAGCTGCCTGAGATATCCTGATAATTACAGTATCACAGATGCAAACTTTGATTGCAATCAGGATGCCACAAGTCAAACTTTACATATGGGTGTGTCTCCTGACATAATCAAAACTCGACAAATAAATGAGCCCTATCATACCTCTCAGACTCATCAGACAACAATAATTACATTTACCAGATGTACAATGTCAGTCTGAATAGAAATACACTGGCAATTTACTGTGGAGTATTCTCGCGACACTAATGCTTAATCAAGGTGAACGGTAATTTGATTATAATGAGTAATATTTAACTCGAGTCATTTCTTGGTGAGCTAAAACGGATTTTGTTGTCTAATTCATTGCTGTACATATGCGCGCTCACAAAATAACTACTAAATAATTCACGGAGATGTTTAAGCTGTCGTGCAGATTAACACATTTCCGTTATGAGTCCCAGACGCTTGCGTGAATAAACCCAATTAAAACTCTTCTTCTTCCCATGTGTATGTCTACATAACTTATCTCAGCATAATTATTACGAAACCAAAAAATGATGCCATACTGCATAGTGTCCGAATGCATCATTTTTAAGGCTCGCGCGCGCATCCTTATCGGCAGACGCGTCTGCATTTATCACTGAACTTACAGTAAATGTCTCTCCTCGGGAAAAGAAGAAAATGCCGCTGAAAGTCAAACTCTCTGTGTCAGTGAGCCGTTAATGGATCTAATATTGACACAATTAGAGTCTCCTGTCACATGAGAATATCTTACCTTTCCTCTTCTCCATACTGCGAGCACAGCGTCCACTCTCTCTCACTGTCACTCAGTCATTGTGCCGTAACAAGAGTTCTGCCGGGCAAGAGCGCGTTTTCCTCAACGGCGCGAATTTTGAATTCCTGTGTCGTATTCGCGTCGTTGTGTTTGTCAGTCAGGCGGCGGTGCTGGAACAGAGCGCTGATGGTTCTACGGAGATATGCGCCACAGCGAGCGGCACAGAGACACGGCGGGCGAATGAGCGAGCGTTAGGTTGGTGACTGAGGTAAGCTCATAGTGTGTAATAGTCACTGAGCTGATTTGAATCAGGGCTCCTCCTGCGCGCCTCTCACGGCAATTCTCCTCCCCAAAAATATATGCGCTCATGTTCTGCTCTCCGGTGTCGCGGCTCTGTGCCTCAGGAAACCAAAACTGATCGCATCGGATACACGGTGTTATTTTATCGATATTTCATCACTGACACCGTTTCCAAAGATCGATATTCATTAATCAGGTGCTGAAAGATTCATATTTGACTTTCCTGCTGCATTCAAGCCAGAAGGTCTAAGCATGTAAATGCCTTGCTAAAACGGTCATTATTGACAAGCCTCAGCGGGCAAAATGTAACGCAGAGAATTGAATTTGCAATCCGGTTTATTCTAAAAACACCACTGGGCATTATACAATACTGCATATTACCTATTACATGTAGTACTTTATTCTGCTATATTTAAAACTATCTAAACTTTTCATCTCTCATAAAGGGACAGTTCTGTCACTCAATCACCTGCACGCATTTCTTTCTTATGTGGAACATAAAAGAAGATTATTTTGAAGGATGTTGGAAACCTTGCAGTTTTGGTGACCATATTCACTGTATAGAAAGCAAACAGACTTTTCCTCAAATATCTTCTTTTATGTTCCACAAAAGACAAAAACACATACAGTTTTGGAATGATATAAGGGTGGTAGAATGATAAATTAGTTTGGGTAAACGCTAAAAATAAACAGGTGTTAGTCAGGGTAGTGCCATATTTAATTTTTGACAGAAATGAAAATGAAGCTGTGCAGAGACAGACGCACAGTGTGATCAATGGACTGAACTGTTGTTTAAAAATATGATTGTTCAGCGGATGAAATGTTGCACAAAAAAAAGCAGTTTTGAAAGTTGTGAAAATTATATGATCTAGGACCTTTGTACAGTGTGTGCCATTGAAAAAACTGCAAGTCTATCCCTCACAGCCTTGTTTTTATCAGTGTTAAATTCAATATGCTGTCTAACTTGACACTGAGGAACATGTGTGCATATTTAAAATATGCACCCATTTGCTCTTAATTGTGTGCTTAATATGTTGAAAATAACACTTGTTAATGTTTCTTGTCTCGTCACATTCAGTTATTACTTCGATTAATCATGTAAATGATAGCCTACAGTATATTTTCAAATACAAATTCAAAATGGTGAAATTTGACTCAAGTCAAGTAGCATGCATCACTATTACTGTTGATTGTTTAACAATTTTAAATTTGTTGTCAGATATTAAATGTTTAGCTACTTGCAATTTACCTCGCACTCTTTCGCTGTTAAAACTGAAGTGTATCACAAAAAATTATGTTAGGGTTCTGTGAAATGTAAAGCCCACCTTCTTTGATTTGAGTGGTCATCTCAATCATTTTGAGATTGATGAGCACTGTTATACCACTCAGACCATGGGAAATGGGAACCTGTTTTGTCTGCTCACACATATTAGCTGAATCTTTCTTGCAGAGTTCGGAAACGAACAATAGTGGCAGTTGGAACAGTACTGGCAGAATAGGTTGGGTCAGTTGAGGTAATCAGATCGGATTCTTATTAGCTACCATTATGTAAATGCAGTCTTCCTTATTGTATGTTTTAAACTCACTTAAATGAATCAAGAGCATAAAAACCCTATGGTCTGTTTACTGTCACTCTGTGACAACAGAATAAATTTCCCTGGGATGTTCCCAAGGATTTCCGGGATGTCCCAGTGCCCTCGCTGTGGGTTTGTCAGCTTTGCGCTCGTAATGGTATGGATTCAGTCATGTCACTGGACATTATGATAATACATTACATGCGAGTTAAACATTATTAAGGAGCACAAAACATTACCCATGCAGCACCTCTAGCACTGCCAGGTGGTGTCACTTTCCTCCACGACAAATTTGAAGGCACACCCTCCCTTTTAGAGACACCGGCTGCGAACACAAGAAGTGATCTCATTAGAGCTTAATTCAGAGACAAACTGTCTTGCCTAAAACTGACGTTCTTTTGGCATGGGGATCTATTTGCTGTGTTGCGGTGCCGCGCCTCGACCGTTTCCAAGAACCTTCGCATTGTGCGGTGAGACACTACAAAGCAGCCGGCTCTTCCCACGCGCGGGCATCCGTCCTCATTACCCCAGCACGGGCCCTGCTGCCAGCACTCACAAAGAAGCCAACCGCCCAGAGACAACGCAAGTACTGCTGCTCCAGCACTCTGACAAACAAGAGAGAGAGAGATGGAGGAAGAGAAGAACAATGGAGGAGAGAGACACTCTAGGAGAGACGGTGCGCTGTCGATTTCAAAGAGCAAGAGAGGAGGCCAAGCTCAACTTTGTGTATGCAATCGCCATAAACCCACTTAAAACTAGAGGAAGATGAGACTGCTATGGTGTGAAGCTCCTCTAAGGAAGCCTTGGCTTGAATGGTTGGTGACATACATTTTGTGTATTGTTTTGGAGGTATGCCCATCCTGTCAATCTTAACACAAGGGAAACTGAGAATGGTGGGCGAATACCTGCCAAAATGGTTGCAATATTGTCCTGTATGCAGAACAACAAAGGCTTTGTTCAGTTTTTATGGCAAAATGAAACTTACTTTGTCTTGCTAACAAGGAAAAAGGTATTGATGACACAGAGAGAGAGAGAGAGAGAGAGAGAGATCAGAAATACTTAGTGCCCTTGGTGGCTCGGTTTCACTGAGATAGTGTATGACTCTCCAAACTCCTGAGTCTCCATTAGGGGGAGAGAAAGTCAGTCTCAACTGATAGCTACACACAGAAACATCTGTATACACTCACAAAAACCTACATAGAGATATCTAACTTAAATTAACAAATTTGCACTGAATACTTTTCATACTGTTCATAAACAGCATCACAAACTAAACAAATAAACTGTCAGACCTTGGCCCAAGAGCAAGACAAATGTGAAACTTACCCGCACAAACAAATTATGTTAAAAGGTTGGTCATCAGTTTAAAATGACATCACCGGCTATGAATGACATCACCGAATATCACCCTCATCTTTTATTGATGTCTAAATGCAATTCACATTTCTATTTAATGACAGCTGGAGGTTTCTCCATGCCAAAATGGTGTTCCTGCTGGACCTTTATAATGTCATTTCATATCGTTGACCTCTGTTATGGATATCAGCACATGACAGATGAAGAGTTACTAAAGTTACTAGCATACAGTATTTGTGTCATTCAATCTAGTCTCTCTCTTCCATATTATCCTACCCAAATGCATAACAAGTCCATGCAAACATCAGTGCAACTTTGCTTTGAGTTAATCAGACTTTGTCCCAAGAAAGGGAAAGAAAAAAAAAAAATACAATAAAAAAAAGGAAATGTGATTGACATTAAAGTTACCTAAAAGCAACACTATTTGGAATTAGACAGTATGTATGTATTTATAATAATATTAATTTATTATTATTATTATTTATTAATATTTGTTAACACATATTAATATGAATGTATTTATTAAAAAATTATAAATACATTAAATTAAATTCATTTATTTTAATAAAGGAATAAAGAAAAGAAAAGAAAAGAAAAGAAAAAAGAAAAACAATATTCCAATTTCTATTGAGATCTCACAAAGAAAAAAAAATGAGAACCCCTCACATGCATTTGTTCTATGAAAAGTGTTCGTGCTGCATGCATGAGCAACAGAGTGTCACTGAACATAAAAAAAAGCCAATCAGACTTGCACATTGACAGCCTTTGTTTCATCTGTTCATCAAAACACAATCAAATTTGTTTTTTTCAAGCACGTCTTTGCATCTAAGCAACAGGATTTCTTGTCAAATGTCAGTATGGTGTCTTACATGCTGCCCGCCACCAAGGGTGGTAGATGAGCAAAATTACCCCCCACTACACAAAGTAACAGCATTTGGCCGATGGTGGGTTTTAATTCCACACCCTGCTTCAGTCTGTCCTCGATTTATGAACTGCAGAGCAAGTTTGTCCTCAACTTGTGAAGGAAAGTCACAGGCGGATCTAATGCGGCGTGGGCAGAATCTTCCTGAGCTCAAACGCAGAGAGTGGAACCAGAACATTAAGCACTCTAATGAGCCACTCAGGTGTTCTGAGCTGACCAGAATGCTGAGGAAGATCAGCCTTTGTTCTGCCCACGACACACTCTCTCTAATAACCCGCTGTCTGTCCAAGCCTAAAACGTAGAAACCGAATCAAACCATTTTTGACCTCAGTTAGCTCTAGGTAAAGTTGAACTAACTTAGAGTGTTTCATCATGATGCTGCATTGGCTATTCACAAATGTGATCCTGGACCACAAAACCAGTCGGAATTGAGATTTATACATCATCTGAAAGCTGAATAAATAAGCTTTTCATTGATGGTTATGGTTTGTTAAGATAGGACAATATTTGGCCGAGATACAACCATTTGAATATCTGGAATCTGAGGATGCAAAAAAATCTAAATATTGAGAAAATCGCCTTTAAAGTTGTCTAAATTAAGTTCTTAGCAATGCATATTACTAATCAAAAATTAAGTTTTAATATATTTACAGTAGGAAATTTACAAAATATCTTCATGGAACATTATCTTTACTTAACATCCTAATGATTTTTGGCATAAAAGAAAAATCAATAATTTTGACCCATACAATGCATGTTTGGCTATTTCTACAAATATACAGCAGCGACTTAAGACTGGTTTTGTGCTCCAGGTTCACAAATAGTCTCCCACAGACAGTCCACGAAATGTCTGGCATATATAGCACACAAAATGAAATCACCAGCTCTAATCTGATTGGCTGGCTTTACACACGTTTCTGGAGTCATACAAGGTACAGGTTCATAATGAGCACATTTGAGGAGAAAATAAACATTTACAATGTTAGTGGCATTAAATCTTTGAATGAGTTTTCTTTGAGACAAAGGTGCATCCAGTAGTTTGGTGCTAATTTAAAAAAGTTTTACACAGAAATCAATTTTTGTGTTTTTGTGAAGAGTCATCTGAATGGTGTACATTTAAATGAGATGAATATGAAATTTTCATACACTCAGCTGCCGCCTCTGTATTTGCTAGTAATGTTGTGTTGTTTGGTGATGTGAAGAGCTTATTATAGCGCTTTACCATGAATACAACGAAAGAAGAAGTAGAAAAGGTCTGAAGCCAGAAGACAGTATGACTGACAAAGCCAAAAACGAATGTAAAAATATATATGGCATACACAAGGTGGAAAGATTTGGCGATAGAAAAAATCCTGAGTAGTGATGTCCCAGTTGCTTCTTTTTTTTGTTGGTCAGGTAAGGAAATTAATTATTGTGTAGAACACTCTCTAAAACTCACTACTGCCAGTGTAACTTTACATAAAACTCAGAGATGATCATGCTCATCTATGTCTGTAAATGGCAGTGCATTGAGTAGTGCCATTGTAGCATCGGTACTTAAAGTAAATAAAGCATAATGACGGTAATGCTTTTCCCACGCAGGCCTATTATTGAGGTACTGTTTCTAAATGGTACAAAAAATACAATAATTGTGCCTCGTCACTTTGCATGTCTTAAGACTGACTTTTCCTGAGATAGGAAATAGGATAGCTCTCACAAAATGAATATTCTGTCATCATTTATACACCCTCATGTCATTCCAAACCTGTAAGATTTGCTTTCTTCTGGAAAACAAAAGAAGATGTTTTGAAAAATGTTTCATTGTCCACACAATGAAAGTTAATGATGGCCAATGTAGTTTTGGACTGAACTGATTATATGACATTATATATCAAAACAGCATTCTTTTGAGTTCCACAGAAGAATGGAAGTCAGTTAGGTTTGGAATGACTTGAATGTGAATAAATTATGACAATTTAAATTTTTTATTGAACTGTCCTAAGCAAAGTGGACCAGACTTTACCCATTTACTGTAAAGGGTCATTCCATTTACAATCAATGGGTACAGTCTGGTCCACTTTGCTTAGGCAACTTGATGTTGTCCAAACAATACAGCGTCAGCAACCTGTGTAGTACAAATATACACCCAAAGTTCATTGTTCATTTGTACAAAGAAGCTACATCCGATGGTGTTATCTTTTGACATTTTGGCTTTGACGAGAAGGTCATCACACTAATAAAGGTTGAGTCTGGCTGTCCTTCCCTTCTCTGTCTGCCATCTCTCCGCACACACTGCGTCTCTCCGCAGGGACGCTGAGGCTTCTCCTCATGCTTCTGATCCTGGCAGTGGGCCTATTGTGTGGCAGCATCCTCTCGTCTCGTATGAGTCTCAAACACATTCACATTCCAGAAGCGGTCTCTGTCAAAATGGCATCAATGGCTATATGGCACAGAATGGCCTTTGAAAGCACCTCAGCCTCTATTACCTCCCATAATCGAAAGAGACGAGAAAGAGGCAGAGGAAAGAAAAAAGGGAGAGAGGGAAAGTCACTGTGGTGTCAGCGACTAGTTTGTTTACATTCACGTTATCTGCCTCGAGTCTTTTCTTTTACTGTGAAGCGCATTCTTTTCGTTTAGTTTCTTCCTTTCCAAGATTCGTTTGTTTCTGCTTGGCCCTTTTACGTGAAGTAATTTCTCCTTTTTGTCCTCCCCTGCCATGTCAAAGCTACCATGCTGGGAACCACTCCCCTATAAAAAAAATGGCTCCAGAAAACCTCATTTTTTCCCTAAATGGAATCTTTCCACACTGCTGGGCATCAGATAAACAGATCCAATTTGGGCTCTTGCTGGTCGTCCCATAATGAAGTCAAAATGCAATTATCAGTAATGTTTTAGAAAAGAGCAGATATAGAGGAATGGGGTGCCGCACACATACAAAGCACACACACTTGTACACACAAGCTCTGGGATTCAGTACTGAGACGCCTAGAACTGATGATATAAACAAATAGAGGGGAACACAATAGACCAATAGCTTGTGTTCCACGGGAGACATTTTCAAGCAACATCATATAGTTTTTCATTCAGAGCAGCAAGATTTGCCGTGTGTAACAGTTCTTTTGTGATGACAGTGAGCAGAAAGCAATTACGCCAGCGTTGTTTGAGTAAACCACGCGCCTGAACCGAATATGCAAGCTGCCAGGTGCTGTAGACTTTTGCAAGCCTTTGTGCCATCCAAGCTAATAAAATGCTGTTATTATTCTCTATGCGCCCATTTTTATTTTATTTTATGTATTTATTTATTTATTTTTTGCTGAATGCAAATAGATCTCTCATTCTTGTTTTTTTAAACAATTAAACTGCCTTGTGCACGGGTCCAGAGCAGCAATGAAAGCTCAATAATTTTCCAAATTTGATGCACTTGGGAGAGCTTGAGGTTGCGAGTGCTTATGAATTTTATTATGTGCAACAAAGCAAGCATTGTGCAGAAAACCTTGCATTTGCGGGGCATTATTTATTCACACTCATATAGTTCCAAACCTTTATGAACACAAATAATAATAATTTAAAAGTTTAAATGTGAAAACAATATGATGTTTTTGTCCATAAAGTGAGTCAGTGGGGTCCAGTGTTGACTTTCATTTTTGGACAGAAACAATTCAAGCAGTATGTATTGAAAAAATTAATTGGAAAGACATACCTATATATACAGGTGCATCTCAATAAATTAGAATGTCGTGGAAAAGTTCATTTATTTCAGTAATTCAACTCAAATTGTGAAACTCGTGTATTAAATAAATTCAATACACACAGACTGAAGTAGTTTAAGTCTTTGGTTCTTTTAATTGTGATGATTTTGGCTCACATTTAACAAAAACCCACCAACTCACTATCTCAACAAATTAGAATACTCCATAAGACCAATAAAAAAAAACATTTTTAATGAATTGTTGGCCTTCTGGAAAGTATGTTCATTTACTGTACATGCACTCAATACTTGGTAGGGGCTCCTTTTACTTTAATTACTGCCTCAATTCGGCGTAGCATGGAGGTGATCAGTTTGTGGCACTACTGAGAACTTTTCCATGACATTCTAATTTATTGAGATGCACCTGTATAAAAAAAAAAGGTACTCCAAAAACATACCTATACATACAATTCACTACAGGTTCCAGCTGAAATGAAGACGATTGACAGTAAAACACCAACTTTTCACACAAATTATCGCAGAGGCAGATTATAAATTGTTGTATGGTTCCTTGCACAATATTGTGTTATGTCAAACACTTCAACTTTTAATATAGTGCATGATTTGTAAATTAATACATTTTGATGTTTGTCAGCTCCATCTGTATGGCTTTTTTGACATAGTAAACTTGCTAGGTAGCTCACTGGTACATGAGTGCTCTGGTTACAGTCCCGTGAAACACAAGTCCCAAAAAAAGAGCTTAAAGACTTGTAGAAGCAAGCTAAAAAGGCAGAGTTGCTTCAGCAAATGTATTTTATTTCTAGAGCATTTTTAGCACCACTCACCAAAAATTTCTGCACTGCTGCAAAACATACAACAATCAATGTAATAAAATTTTGTCAGATTTACGTTCATCTGTACTGAATAAAACACTTTGGAATCATCCCAAAACATGCAAGAAGCAACATAGTGTTTTGCAGAAATGTTGCCACAGGCACGTTTTTCCAATAAGCTTGGGATAAAATGTCGTCTTTAATATTCTGCAGAAGAAACTACAGGTAAATCACACAGGTTTGGAATGACATGATCCTTCTTAGATCACTCGAGAGATATCAGCCAATATAGTTGCTATCCCTAGCTTTTAAAAAGAATTACAAAAGAATTACTAGTGTAAAGTTTTTTGAAAACTATGCTCAGGTAATAAGCTACATCTTTCAAATACATCAAACCGTATGTGCACACTCAGATGTCATTACAGGAGCAGTATTGTTACATTTTGAAACTCTAATTGAAGGTGCTGTATATTCCCACTCCGTTCATCCTCAGGGAGTGTGTCAGAGAACATTGAGTCAAAGAGCCACTTTCCATTTCTTCTATGTTGTACGCCCCTGGAGCCCTCACTCCCAGTCCAGATTTCTGCTCATAAAGTGGATGTCCCTGCTCATTAAATTTCACTTAGCTGTGGAACACAAGCCTGGATGCCGGCACCAAGCCGTGCCGTCCCCTCTGAAAAAGGAGGGGACGGAGAGGGACCAGCGGGACTGTGCTTCCCTGAGCACTCTGCCAGGCTTCCTCTACATCTCCTGACTTATTAAAGGAGAAAGAGAGAGAAATACTGAATGAGACTGAATGCTGGACAAAGAAGCAGGCCAACAAAAAAGCCCCAGAGATGGACGCGTGTACAGGAGAGCAACTGTGCATGTGTGTGAGCGACCCGCTGAGAATTCAGTACCGTTGGTGTGTGTAGTGCCTGCTAGGCTGCGGAGGAGATTATAGAACAGGTGGTGCACTCTGTAGAAGAGGACACAATGGAGACCAGATACTGTAAAGTTAAACACACCATAAAAGACCATTCTCAGAAGGCTAGCCGATGGCAGGAGAGGCAGTGGAAAAAAAACATATTGAACCTCACCTGGATCTGCTCGTTAGATACAGGCATCAGTTTGCACCATGAACTGCAGTAGTCAATAATCATACAAAAAAAAACATACACACACAAAGAAAAGGATGTAGGCCTATTTCTAGCCTGTCTTTTCGAGGGCATAATTATTGGAAAGTTTTCTGGAGTGCATTTGAATAGAAAAGAGACATTCTGAATAATCCATTGTACTTGAAATGAACCAAAAAGGGATATGAGAACAAACACCATTTTTAAATAAAGTGTATTATCCCAATTCATCTGGACTGACAGCTACTTTGGGACAAAAGTTAGTCAACATATGTGCCTTAAAAGTAGGTTTACTCATTTAGCTTCTATCTTTTTTTGCAGTACTTACACTTCCATCCATCAATCTATTCTCAAAACTGATTTTTCTTTTGTGTGTCCAATTTACCTATCATGTGGAAGAAATCCACACTAACACGGGGAGTACATGCACTCTCAAAAAAAAAAAAGGTACAAAGCTGTCACTGGGGTGTTAACTTTTCAGTATTTTTTAGGTACTAATATGTACCTTTAAAGTACCAATATGGACCCCTTAGGTCCAGAGGTGTACCTTTTGAAAAGCTTTTGTACCTTTTTTTCTGAGAGTGTGCAAGCTCCATAAATAAAAGCCTCCTGGCTGAACCAGGACTCAAACCCAGGACCTTCTTGCTGTGAGGTGACAATGCTACCCAGCAAGCCACCACTGCCACCCCAGTACTTATACTTACCAATAGTGCAATAAAATTTGTGACATTTTTCATGCATCATTGTCGATACTAGTCCTTCCTGACACTATGATCTATTGTTTTTGATGATGCTAATTCTCTGAACACACTGATCACTTGTTTGTGCAAGTTATGATAAACGAGTCATCATAACTTACTAAAGCTTAATTAAAATGCATTCCTGACACTACAGAGAAACAGAAGATGTTAGCATAAGCTGACATGAGTTGAATGTCAAATTATAAATTCCTTTTCATGTTACAATTTAGAATATAATACATTTTGAAAATCTCTACAATCAACCCCAAATTCTGCATCCAGGCTATGAGAACCTGACCAAAAACACTGTCTTGCTAGACTTGACAAAAAGTATAGGACTATATTATTTGTGTATTATTTGTATCATGGTTTTGACGAAAATATTAAGAAGCACAACTGTTTTTCAACTGTGATAGTATGAAGATTTATTTTTTGAGCACCAAGTCAGCATATCAGAATGATTTCTGAAGGATTGTTTAATCCTGAAGACTTCACTTATGGCTGCTGAAAATTATTATTTGCCATTACAGGAATAAATTACATTTTAAAATATATATAAAATGGAAAACAGTTATTTTAAATTGTAATCAAATTTCACAGTTATAATGTTTTACTTTATTTTTGGCCAAATAAAAATATTATGGCCTCAAAGGACATAAGACTTTATTCAAAAATATTTAAAAAATGTACAGACCCCAAACTTTTGAATGGTAGTGTATATTTTGTCATTTATTTAACATAAAGACCCTAATTAATTAACATGAATTTTCACATTATTTCATTGCTCATATGATTTATTTTGCTTATTCCTTTTACCTATTCACTTATATTTTCAAGCATATCTGTTTATTTTTTTCATCTATTCTTTATGTTTCTGTATTTCTTTCCGCAAAAAAACTAAATCAACTAGTAATTGTATGGTATCAGCTATAAAATTCTAATCATATCTGTTTAAGTG
This sequence comes from Sinocyclocheilus rhinocerous, assembly GCF_001515625.1. Taxonomy (NCBI): domain Eukaryota; kingdom Metazoa; phylum Chordata; class Actinopteri; order Cypriniformes; family Cyprinidae; genus Sinocyclocheilus; species Sinocyclocheilus rhinocerous. The sequence goes on from NW_015642832.1 coordinate 645,738, forward strand.
TCATTGTTTTTAATATTTGTAAAAGATACAATTATTTTTTTAACATACCATTTATTTAAAAAGAGTGCTAAATTACAGTTAACTTTAACTACTTTAACCAGCAGGAGAGGCAGCACCTAAGGGTACTTTGGTACAAACCGTCTCTGTGTGGGAAAAAAAAGGCTGTAGGTCATTAGTCTGATCTAATGTAATATAATGCCTCCTATTGAGACTCTGCACTCAATTAGACCATTAATTGGACAGAAAGTCACCTCACCTTTCCAAGTTAAAAAAAAAAAAAAACGCTGATAGCGTTCCTTTGACTTCACCCTAATTAATTACCATGGCACCTGGGGAACATGAGAACAACATTGCAGACCTGCAGTCATATCTTCCTCCTTGTTAAGGTAACACTTTAGTGAATATGAAGCCAATTTCCAATTTGCCCTTTCTCTCAAAAATTTTGGAAAAATTGTTGCATCTCAGGTTCATTCCCATCTTTTAAAAAATAGCCTGTTTGAAAAATTTCAATCTGGTTTCCGCACTTTGCATAGTACAGAGACTGCCATGGTAAAAGTTGTTAATGATTTGCTGATGTCAGCTGATTCTGGACTTTTAACTATACTTATTCTACTCGATTTAACCGCGGCCTTTGATACAATTTCTCATCAAGTTCTCTTAGATAGACTACTCTCTATAGGTATTACTGGTGTCCCTCTTAGTTGGTTCAGATCTTATCTCTCTGGGCGCACACAATTTGTTCAACTTAAAAATTTCAGATCATATGTCTCACCTATTACAGCTGGTGTTCCTCAAGGCTCTGTTGTGGGCCCTCTTTTATTTATTATTTACTACCCCTTGGTTAAATTTTTAGGAAATATGGCATCAATTTTCATTGCTATGCTGACGACACACAGCTTTATTTGTCTTCTAAGCCAAATTCTACCCTTCTTTCTTCCTCTCTTTTGGGCTGCTTAGAAGAGATTCAATCCTGGTTTTCGCATAATTTTCTCAAGTTGAATACTGACAAAACAGAAGTTCCCTTTCATGGGAACTTCGAACTGCGTCCTCTAGGGGTCGCTATGAGGAACGCCTCGTTGTGACCCGTGTCTGAAGCATACATTGAAAAAACACCAACTCGTTGGCCGGCGACAGCCATGACGTCACTACCGGTGCGACTATAGTATAAATAGGCGCCGGGAGCACACATCATTCTCTTCTTCGTCTTCATTGACTGTTTTGTTTGAAGCGTGCATTTCTGTGGTAAGAATGATGTCTATTCATCTCATTATGGCGAGCACTAGCAAAGCGTTTAAGGATGTGTGCATCCGTGTTGACGTTGTTTAACATCTGATGACACACACGATCTATGCGTTATTTGTTTGGGCGAAGAGCACGCACGCGATGCCTCCGAAGGGGGCAATCTGCGTGCACTGCGAGCGTTTTTTCCAGGGGAAAAAGCTCCTCTCTCGTTTGTCTCTCTTTTCGAGGAAAAAGGGGCAGCTGTCTGCTTCCCGCGATTCAGGACTGCTGAGGCACGGAAGGGAATGAGCTCGTTTTCCATATAAACATTGAGAAGGAATGGAAGAGGCCGTTTTCCCTCTAAGACTCCCCTCCTTGACATCTCGCTAAAAATAAAAAAAATAAAAAATAAAAAAAATAAAAAGAAGCGGATGCCAGGGCATACGCAGCAGCAGCAGGTCGGGCTGTCGCTTCATTGCACACGATGGTGATGCTCCAAGCATATCAGGCTGACCTGCTGAAAGACCGGGATAGCGGCCTTCACGAAGTCCAGGTCTGAGCCCGAACAACCCAGGGGTCCTAGCCCGACTCGGTTTGAGGGTCAGAGACTGGCTCAGAAGGCTAGTGCCGCGGCTCGCGCTCCTCCCCCGCCCACGGGTAGGGGTAGGAAGAATCGCGGGTCAAAGGAAAGTAGGTAAAAGACCTAAGGGATGTGATCCAGACAGGGCATCAGCGCTTTTGTCCGGATCAGAGTGATACCTCAGTATCTACTCATTTCCTTCGGGGGTCTTACATCTGCCCTTATCTTCACCTTCCTAAATTCCCCTGTAACCACCATCTCTCCACCTGACCGAGGTTAGGTGGGAGGACCTCTTAGACTTAAGTACGGTCCGCAGATCCGGCTTAGTCTTAGAGGCCCCCGACCTAGAGCGTCGCGAGGCCACGCTCTGTTTTTGCACGCCCCTGTATGTGGAGCTGGTACCCGGAGGGGGCTGCTCTCGCCCAGCAGCCCCCAGAGCTAGAGAGCGGCGAGGGAGAAACCGCTGGAACGCCGCCGCCTGTTTACGGGCCTCCTGGTACCTGTCGACGACCGAATTGACGGCGTCGCCAAACAGGCCAGAAGGCGCAAGCGGGGCGTCCATTAGGCAGACCTTGTCTCTCTCTTTCATAGAGCCCGTCACGCTGAAGGGCGTTCCCCTAGCGTTTCCGACGCAGCTCGAGTTCCTGAAGAGGAACTACCTGCCTGCAGAGTTTAGTTATATCCCTCTGGCAGAGCAAGTCTTTCAAATTCATTCTCCATGCACAGAGAACTGTGGGATTGGCAACGTGAGAGCATCAAAAAGTTGTGAAATGCTAAAACTTTATGCAAATGAGAGGCAAATAACCCTGAACAACAGCCAATATCTGTGAAACGAAGGCAAGCCAAGGTTGTAACACTGCTGTCACCAATGCTGGAGTTTTTCTATATTTATATACATATCAGTATATTGGGTTCGTTGGTTGGTGTTTTAATGCAATTCCAGCTTCCTTGGATATTTTCATTGTGAGTAACAAGTAAAAAAAAAAAAATCTATTTAAAAACCTATAAATCATATACTCTAAAATGGATTCAGGGTTGATTCTAGGGCTGTGCAAATAATCAAATGCGATTATCATGCGCATCTCGTCAGTAAATCCGGTTCTGTGATTAGTAGTAAATCTCCATCACGTGCTTTCAGATGGAGCAGCATTTACTACACAGAGCCGTAGTTTACTTACAAGCTATGCAATATCGCTTTCATTATCGGAGATTAATCGTCTGCGATTATGAACGTGATATTGCATCGCTTGTCTCCATCTGAAAGCACGTGATGGAGATTTACTACTAATCACAGAATCGGCTTTTCTGACGAGATGCGCATGATAATTGCATTCGACTATTTGCACAGCCCTATTTGACTCTGTTAAAAATTTCTTTGAAAGTGTTGCTAAGTAATATAATTTCCCAAGAGAAATTTAATAAAATATGTTTAAGAGATACTGGGCTCTCGCATAAGAAACATTGCGGTGGATATTAAGAACCTGTGTGTGATTCTGGAATGTCCTGTTCAGCATCGTGTACATAAGATCCGATCCCAGTGTTTATTGGAAATAAAGACATGACTTTTACCCACAGTAGGGTTCATTTCATACGTTTATCCCATTCAATTTACAATTTTAATGAAGACATAAGAGACTATGGTAGTTTAGGGATCTGGGGGTGGTATGAAACACATTTCAACATCTGTGGAAAGTACTGGGTTTTCCTGAATTTTCACAATGTCCAAGTACCCAGTACAAATAGATAATAATGTTTTGTGTTTCCAGTTCCAACAATTCAAAAAAGACATTAATTTTAAACTGTTATTATTAGGAAGTATTTCTAGTAAGTAGTCTTTATATGGTCTAATGCTAAAATGATAGCATTAGCTTCAGCAGTAAACACTGACCTCTGACTAGAAATTTGCACTTTTATGATGATTAATGATTAATACAGCTGACACGTGTTCTCCAGACTTTGATCCATCTGCATATACGCCCTGATATCCCAGATTTGTTGTAACAACAGCAAGATATTAATGTATTAAATATAGAATTTTCCCAAACTTTAATCATGTGTATGAGGACTTTTTCAACCTTGCTTTGAAAGTTTTCAGACACACCTCCAAATCAGCAGAGTGAATTTCATCCGCACTGTGGACTCATTCAGCAACACACCTGACTGTAATTTTCAAATGAACCCGAGGACCTCGATAAGCCCCCGACCTTGACATCAGGTGTGTTTGATCGAGTTGAAACTAAACTCTGCAGGAAATTAGATCTCCAAGAGTGAGATTGAGCATCCAAGGTAAATGGAAAATCACAGGCCAGCTTCAGTAATGGATGGTAATGTAGTCACAAGCTACGTAGTGTCACAGTGATCCTAATTCTGTTGGTACACACCCTGAGAACTACAGAGGCCCGGCTTAGATCTGTGAAACAATCAGGAGAAGCACAGTGAAGAGAATCTGATTAGCCCCACTCGAGAGTCCAGTCCAGCTCCACCATTATCCCATTACTGCAGTGTGTCCTCTCTCTGCTGCAATTAAGACAAACCTTCAGAGACATAAGAGCTCCATCTCTTTACGGCAAATGCCATCCATCAAACATTTAGCTTCATATCAAGGGAGAGAGCGGTCGAGGCTCTTTATCGGTATGTCCGTTCGTTCCAGAGCTGGTATGAAATCATGGCGGCGAAGCTCTGGGCATCTCCGCAGCAAGTCAGCCAGGCTGATGCGTCCTACGGGGCTCTGTGGGGGTCGAGAGGCTGGACTGATGAGATAGGATCTGATGTGTCCTTGCCAGCTGTGGAAGTTTAATTAAAACCTGTAGACACGCCACCGTGGGAAGTGCGAGACGAGAGACAAAGCCAGAGTGTGTGAGATTTGTTGTCCAAAACAAGCAGATCGAGATGAGGTAGGCCCTGTGCTTGGCGAGGGACGTCATTGATATTGCCAGAAACGGGGCATGAAGCGATGGTGATTTAAAGTACTTCTAGCTAGTGGATGAGTGGGGATGTAAATGAAGGTTGTGAAGGGTCTTGTTAGTGGGTAACAAGCAATGGCACTGATGTCACTCCTCAGAATGAGATAAGAGGCGGAGAGGAGACAGGTAGAGGCTCTCGAATTCAAGCGTGATATATGGCAGCTGGACCCGACTGCAAGACTCACTAAAGCTCTGATCTGTTCAGAGAGACACTTTTTGAAAAGTGTAGTCAACATTAAGATTTGGTTTTAGTGTTTTGATAATCAGCTCATATTAGTTTTGTTTCCAACCTACAGCTTGATATTTTGGGGAAAGAGCGTGACATTTGCCTCTCTTTTTAGTCAAAAAATGGAAAATGACAAGAAGTTACAGAGAAGAATGAGCGGGAAAATGTTCAGAAGCAGCACATCCAGACTTGAACCAGGGTTATTATAGTTAACAAAGGGGGCATTAACACAACTCAATTTTCAACTAAAAACTGATTTTTAAATTTTTTATTGAATGCATTTTGGCCTTTCAATTACAACAGCATTTTGGGGGAAAAAGCAAACTTTTGAAAACGGGTTTCAAAGTGCAAGTATTTGAAAACGATACCATTATCATCTCTGTGTAAACTACAAAAATGTGAAATTGCGAAATGTGCATGTGTATTACTTGTTCAGTCTGAAAGTATGTGTGCAGGCACGTAAATCTTTCTTTACAAAGTGACATTGCCAACTACTGGCCTGGCATGCACAGAACAGCTTTTTTAGTCATTTTCATGGATCGGTGTGAACAGGGATTTTGTTTTTTGACAATGCTGTCGTGTGAACATTTCAAAATGACAAAGGAAAAAAAATATATATATATTTTCTAAACCGGATTTCTTAAAGTCTGCTAAATTGGAACAACTAATTTTGTACTTAATGCACTTTAATTGTGCAGAAGTAGTGCTGAAGTTTAAAAATTAAAGATATACTTAGTATATTTTATTGTGCTAAAGTGGAACTATTGCAAGTATACTTCAGGTACACTTTAAATATTTAGCATTTAAAGTCTGATATTATTATTATTAGGGCTGGGCAAAAAAAATCGATTTTGCGATTAATCTGTTGTCATTCATTCCTGTCATTCATTCAGCACTTATCATGGCCATACGTGCAATTCGCAATGCTCAGGTGAAATGCTATAGTAATACTATAAATCTGCGGAAGCATTTGATATCACGCATAAGGCGCCATGATTTCCGCAATGAATGAATGGCGGATGGTCCGGCGCATTTTTTTGTTTACTACACACATACTAAAGCGCGGATGACGCTCGCGGTGTTTTCAGCTTCTGCCGTCTCACTATATGATGATATGAACACGAATGTCATCTCCAGCTGCTCTGAGAGTCACTTCATTAGCATTTACCGTTTCGTTTGAGAAAACTACCGTCATATCACATACACAGCAGCTGGAAGTTCTTCACGGCAACCCGTCAAAAAGTTTAGTTTAACGTTCTACTGTCAGAATATATTATTATTTAGCAGTCTTAAGACTCAATACTACTACTGCTAATAAATATTCATTAATCTTTATTTTTAAAGGAATAATCACATCTGTTTTCTTTTTAATTTTAACAGTAAACCTCTGTTGTGCAGCACTTTGTTTGCCAAAAAATATTATTAAGATCATACAATCCTCATCAAAAGTGACATTAAAACACATTTTAGACTTGAAATTAAGAAAAGTGCATTGTGCACAAGTAATATGTCAAGTAAAGTTTAATTATAATTTTTATATCAGTAAGTCTCGAGTTATCTGTCAGTAAATATGTTAATAGATTTGAACTGTACTTAGTATGAAATAAATGTATTTTAAATATATTACTTTTTTACTAGGGTAGAACAAACATTAACTGAATAAAATAAAATTAAAAATTAAATTAAATTAAATTAAATTAAAATTTGTATTTCAGCTAGTTTCCAACATTTAATTTTCCAGAATTTAAACATTTTCATTCAGTTTAACTTGATGTACTTTAAAATAAAAAGTCAAAAAGTCAAAAAAATTACAAACACAAGACAAAATAACTAAAACTTTAACTAAAATGAAAATGTAAAAATACAAACTAATTCAAAATATTTACAAAAAAAACTATAGAAGTATCTCAATGATACTGAAATAACACTCACTTGAACCCATATTACCCACATAAGGACCAAAACTCAATGTATCATGAGCATGTGAGCAAGCTGTTGCCCCAAGGCTGACTTCAATATTGATTTTAAAGGGGTCCTATTATGGTTTTTCACTTTTTAAATTTTAGTCAGTGTGTAGTGTGTATGTTTGGGCATAAAAAAGATCTAGAAAGTTACAAATCTCAAAGTCCACTCCAAAGGGAGATATTTCGTTTTTTAAAGATCCCTTTTCAAGAACTACAACGAACGGCTCGTTTGGACTACAGCGTTTGTTTTCCGGGCTTTGTGATATCACAAAGCAGCTCATTCACAAGACATTTTGTTTTTCGGAAGGTGGACCTTCATTAAAGCCGGAACTAATCGAGCCGCTTGTGCCAGGCTGGGGAGAAAGGTATTTTAATAATGTAAATTATGTGAAAAATTATGTGTTTTTCGAACCACCAAGCATGAGAGCATGTTCTAGTACACCCCCAAAACAAAATCAAGACTTTGTAAAAGAGCATAATAGGACCCCTTTAAGAAATAAAACTACAAAACGCAATCTCCAAAGTCATTGGTTAACTTTAAACCAGGTATTAATATGGAAATAAATAATTCCAGTGACTATCTAACACCTACTTATGAGTAAAATCCTTCCCTACCTGGAAATAATTCTCAGTTGTTGTCGTCGCACTCAAGAAGATTGTGACAGAGGGAAACTAGGGAATATGATGAGATATTTTGCACAAACAAAACATATTTACCTGTGTTGTTGTCACTGTCATTCTCATGCAGTGACACCTTCCTACTTCCTTTCAGGATGGATGAGGGGAGAGAAGAATGGCAGAGTAGCTTGTGTTTAGGAGGCAAAGGCAAATGGTGCATTTGGAAAACAGTAGGAAACAAAAACGCGACATTCAAAAAGAAGGAGCCAGACAAAAGTAGCTTGTGAGACAAACACTGAAGAACTTGTGGAGGTAAAACAATGTGCAAAGAGGAAAGCAGACAAGATAGACATGATGCTGTTGAGCGCACACTCTTGCTTACTCGTGAAAGGCAAAAGCAACCGTCTAGAAATAAATACCCGCTCTAATGAGAGAGGTGACCTATCGATTGTCTGGAAGGGAGGTGAGAGGGCTGACAGAGAGCTGGGAAGAGGATGATAGAAGCTTCTGTGAGACAGATTGAGGAAAGAGACTGTGGAACCATAACAAAGGCCTGATCCTGTCCAAATGAGAGCAGTCAGAAATAATCCCAAAGAGAGCGCCTCTGATTTATGATCTGACAATATCCACCTGGAACGCTTCTCTCTCAAACACCATGCCCCAGTCACCATTTACAGGCAACCTAGACAGAAAAAGACACACTGCAGAGAGGAAAAAGACAGCTAGTGCACATTAATTACCTGCAACAGCAGGGTAAATGGAAAGCGGGGAGAAAGATTAAATACTACATTCCAAGTGAACATTTTCGCTAGCACTGACCAGGCTTGTTTCACAGATATACACCGCTAACCGCTGGCCTTTCCTTTTATTTAACTTGTCTAGACCATGCAACTTCATGTACCTGAGGTAAACTGAGGTAAGCAGAGGACTGATGTTGGTCATGTTGGTAGCTGAACACTCCAGGTGTGAAAGTCTAATGTTGTAACACTGAGTTTAGTTATTAACACGAGTGACACCCGCTTTTGATAACCACATTACATCTATATAGTTGGTACGCAACTGTACAACCCTACACTGCAAACAATTTCCACCTGTTTCAACCTAAAAACTAGTTGCTGCCCTGAAATTTTAAGTTAAATCAACTTAAAAAATACAAATAATTTCAACTCATTTTATTGTACTTTTAAGTTGATTTAGGTGTAGGTCTGTTGATGGCAATAAAAAAATCAATCAATCAATAAATCAATCAATAAATAAATAAATAACAGATCACAAAAACAAAAACATGACAAAAAAGACAAAAAGAATCTAAAAGGCAAAAAAAAAAAATCAGACTTCAATAGCTAAATAAATTGAGAATTAAGGTGAAAAAGATAAGTAAAAAAGGTAACAATTTACCATAAGGTTCAATTTGTTAACATTAAAATATTAAAGAATATACTAAATAATATCTTAATCCTAGCTAATATTAAAATATTAACTTAAATATTAACTGAAACTAACATTGTATATGTTAATTTTAATGAACCTGAGCAAACATGAACTAACAATGCGGTTCCCAAACTGGGTGCACAGACCGACCAGCAGGGGTGCGCGAGAGAATGCATTTGATGATCTGTGTGCTTTTTTTTGAAGGGGCAAGTGAAAGAGAATTTTACTTGCCCGACCGGACAACTAATCTAATATTATTAAAACATCGAATTAGGGAAGCACCAAAATTTCGGCGAGAATGATTCTGATTTTATTACACTTGATGTAAACGGCAATTCATAATGGATAATTAATAGTAACAAGGTCACGGCAGTTGAGACTCACGTGAGACAATCTCATGGAGAAATCAAAAACAAATGAACACAACTGCACACAGAAGAAACATACTACGGTAAAAAAAAATTTTAGTTTTTATATTTTTTACATAAAGCCTAGCCTAATTAATTAACATGACACGACTAAGAGAGTGCAGTTTTCCCCGAAAATCAGTACGATTGTAAATTCGACATTGATTTTAAACAAGACTTCAAACGAGTAGTTAATATTAAGTGACTTAGGGCATATATTTTAGTACAATAATGTCAATGTGACTGTTTTTGCTCGATCCATAAAAGAAAGAAAGAAAGAAAGAAAGAAAGAACATTTACAATGTAATGCAGTGCAAAATTTATATTAATACAGTACATTGTGCCCTGTTTTTATGGATTTATTATATTATTATTATTATTATATTATTTCTCATTGTTAGTTAATGTTAGCTGCCAACTAACTAATGCATTAACTAATAGGACCATATGGTAAAGTGTTACCCAAAAAATATGCATAAAATATATTTAAAAGTATAATAAACAAATGTAAAAATGTATAAAAAATAGTATCAAAATATAAGTATAAAAATATTTTATAAATCTGATTTTAAAAAATTAAAACAGATGAAAAACATAAACTGTTAGAAATATGTTTGAAAAAATGATTGTGAGGAGACAATTAACTCCTACACTGTCACAACACTTTGCAGCATGTAACAAGCTTGGCATTTTCAGCTTTCTATATGATAATATTGTATTTGCAGAGAGCTAGGATTCATTTTCTAGCTGAACTAGTGGCTGAAGCAGTTTCAGAAATGCTCACTGGATTTTTCATTGGGAGACACTGTATTTGACTTCACACAGTCAGAGATTACAAAATCTACAATAGTTAATGTATCTCATTTCATAATTATTGTTCTCTATATCAAAGGACAGATTTCCTTTTTTTATCATCTTATAAACCGGGAGCTTTTGAAGCTTTTAAAGCTATTGAAGCTTTTAGCACATACAACATGACAGCCACTTCAAAAATCATCCCTGCATGGCCGACACATGAAAAGCCAATGGGACCGCTTCCAAATAACAAGCAGCACAGCTATTTCTGAGTGTGACATGGGTGAAGCTGCTGTCTGCTAAATTTAATTGTCTCTGCGTTTGGACTCATCAAATATGAATTGAAAGTTTTTACTTTTCAGAAGAGCGAAAAAAGATGGCGCTACATCTTTGACAAACACGGCAATTTGACTGCAGTGTAATGAAAGTAAACAAGAAAACATACACACAGCAGAGGAATAAAATCCAATAAAAAATCCAAAAGAAAATCTGATAAAAACAGAAAAAAACCTAAATACAATAAAAAAGAGGAGAGAAAAAAGATTAAACGATTTTTAAAAACTCCGATTCTGATAAGATCAGAAAAAAAGAGACTATTGTGATGAGTAACATCTCTCACACAGCTTTTTCTGTAATTTAACAGCATTTTTCCATTTAGAGGTCATATATGAATAAGTTGTTGAAATGCTGTCAAATCAACAATTTTACTGCAGTGTAACGAAAGTGGTGCATATGACTAATATAATGTCTGAATGTACTTATTTTTGGCCTTTATTAATGGTGAAAAGGTAATATGAAAGCAATAATTTAATGCATATACAATGAAGCAAATTATACATACAGCTATATTAAAGTAGGTCAAGTAAAACTAAATTGCCTCTACAGACTTGTGTGTGCGAGACAAGACTTGATTACACACGTAATTTAACTACAGGCTTTATGATCAAGTGACTATATTTCTAATGTGGTGAACAGCCTCAGTAATAGTAGTTCACCTTCGTATCTGTGTTAGCATCTTCGATTAAGCCGTATGCTCGCTGACTGCGTAGCACTGCTGCCCAATGCTTCCCTCATGAGTTTCCGTGAACTACTTGGATGCTTAAAGCCCAAGATCAAAGAGAGTGAGATTATTTGATGGTGTTACCACTACGACAGTGCTGCCCGCTCTAGGTCTATTTGAAGGAAACGGGGTGGCTTACCGAGCAGTGTGGGACTTATCAATTGGTCCTTGAGGAGTTTTGAAGAAAAACCAGCATGTCTAAATGGCAATTGGGGAGTTTGAGCTCTCAAACTAGAGTAGTGAACATTTTCAAGATGGCCTTTTATGACTGATATTGATTTAATTACTTTTTAATAATTATCTTTTGTATGCCATTATCATGAATTTTTTATGTTTTGTTCGACTTGCTAATATATAATTCCTTTGTGAATTGCATTACTTGTTACAAATAATCTATTAAATATCTAACATATATTTACATTTAATTTAATGATATACATTATATGTTAATATAATTAAATAATATATTAAAAAGGGTTACACTTTATTTTAAGGTGTCCTTGTTACAGTGTAATTATACATTTAAGTATCAATTAACTACATGAACTTACTATATGGTTAGGGTTTGGTTTAGGTTACTTGCATGTAATTATGCATCATTTATAATATTAAGTATATGTAACGTGTAACAAGGACACCTTAAAATAAAGTGTTACCTTAAAAATGAGTTGTATTTAAAGGCAATGTTTTAATAATACTTAATGCTTTTTATGTTTGTTAACGACAGTGGTGGCCTTTTTGTGTTTCAAGTACATTCTTCTTCCTTTGAAATAAATGCAAATTAGAAAAGCCTTCTATAAAAATTCATTTTACTGGCAGATTTTCACAAATATTGCTTGCAAAATGAGAAGAAAACTATCAGTGAATAAGAACGAAGGCCAAATACGATATTTGAAAGCAGTCATTAATGAATACTCCTAAAATACGTAGTGGATCCATGAATTTTGACCATTTTTAGGGTGAAGTTTGCGACCTCACATTCAAGTTAATCATTAAAGGGTTCTATCTTGTAATATCTGGCACCCATTTACTCCTCGTGCTCCTATTCTTTCCCCTCTTCTATCCCACTGCCTCATCACAAACAGGCATTGTGAGGACGTGCCCGGCAATTAAAGCCAGCCTGGCGCCGGGGCTAATGAGATTCCAGAGCCACACTCTCTCTCCCTAACACCTCGCCAAGGTTATCGGCTAGCAAGATCGCCCCACACACCGCTCCCAGCGGACCCCGGCAGAGAAGCTCTCTACTGAGGCAGAGCTACAGAAAAAGCCAAGATAATGTTAACTCCTGAAATTCATTTGCTCTGCAAGGGAAAGCGAGAGAGAGACTGGAGGAAAGGGAGGGAACGAGAGAGAGAGCGAAAGCAAGAGACCGAGCTGCCTCATTAGTGTTTCAGTCACAGCATCACTTTCTGCTCACGCCAGGCTTACATTCTGAGGAGAAAAGCTGCAGTGGAAAATCACCTCACCTCTGACAAGTGCTGTTCACCAGGCAGACACAGAACAATAACGGTGTCTTACAGCGAGGCCTCCACCTCACTCTCGCTCTCGTTTTCCCTCTCTCTCTCTCTCTCTCTCTCTCCTAAAGAACCTTTAGTGGAATGAAAAGGTTCTATGAATGTTAAAGGTTATCAATATAAACATAGAAGCCAATAAAGGACCTTTATTTTAAGAGTGTATATGTATATAAATGGAGATTGTTTTTATTGGTTAATCATTGGAATAGTTCCCCCTAAATGTGCTCATGGTTGTGATGTCATAACCATAACCATTTCTAAATGAATCTTTACGATTATGTACAGCTTAGTTTTGTGCACTGTAAGCGGTCTTGAGAAGTAGCTTTGTGCAAAACCTAATCAAAGTCTTATATTTCAAAAGAGTAATGTTTGATACTATGTTTCAACCTAAATATGCTGACTTAAAATTGAGAGCAGACAGACACTAACTCGCTTGTCCATTCTAGAGCCGAAACAGAGGGAAATATACAGTATTGGATTATCCTCTGTAAACATAATGTAGCAAGGGATGAGAAAACAAACACTGCTAGGTTATTCTTCACAGCACAGAGAGCAGCTGGGGGTGGAAAGCCCTAGTCTCACCAGATTAACTGTTGTGAGTCACATCAAAAGCAGAAAAATATCCACTATAAATAACTTCAGTGGCTAGCGCTCAAACCCGTGTTTTTCAGTTTAGAAGAGACTCTTCATGCAGGAAGAGTGGGATGCTGTGGGGCCGGCTGTGAAGAGGAGCTGCTCAATGCCAGTTTGTGTCAGTCAGCACAGACGAAATCCCCTTACGGACAAATTCTAAACAAGGCCTACTGAGAATTTCAGAAAAAGGAAAGCTGCCAGAGGTTCCTTTAGGATTAGACTTGAAATTTCTGGGTCAGATTTGATCACAACATGCCGAGTCAGTGGCCAGATGTTGAAGCAATTTGGTGACTCTGCTTCAACGAGGCTTATGAATAAATCAAAAGTGGACTAAAATGACATGGTGACATGTAACATTTAAGGGGGCAATTCACTTAAAATCATCATTTATTTATTTAAAATCTTATAATTTATGGTGTTCCAAACCCATATGTCATGTCACACACACACACAAAAATTCAGTGGAATGTCCCGGATGCTCTTTCTCACATATATACAGTAGTGATTCACTTTCATGCCTCAATAAGGATATATATTGAAAAAATATGTGTGTGTGTGTGTTTATAAATATATATACAGTGGGTACGGAAAGTATTCAGACCCCCTTACATTTTTCACTCTTTGTTATATTGCAGTTGTGTTAATACTAATATCATAAAGCTCTTTCTGAATTCTGACTAAATAATTCAGCACCATTTGACACTGGTTGACACGCCAACATAGTAGGTGGCAGTATTACACTATTAGGGGATGTTTTTTCACGGATCTGCAAAAAGACTAATACACTGTATTATGCCAATGCTATCTCACGACCAATCTGTACGTATTTTACGTGGTGGCTAATTAATACAAATTCATACAACCTCACTCATACAATTTTGTACGATTTCTGTGAAGGGTAGGTTTAGGGGCGGGGTTAGGTGTGGTCCTTTGTACGATTTCCTACGAATTTGCCACCTCGTAAAATACGTACGAGTGAGGACGTATGAAATCATATGAATTAGCCACCTCGTAAAATTTGTACGAATTGCCGTGAAACGGGTTGATTATGCATGCCAGGCCAGTATTTGGTGATATCTGTGCACACACCTATAGACTGAAAATGTTATACGCATACACAACTTCACATTTTTGTAGTTTACACAGAGACGACAATTGTATCATTTTCAAAAACCTGCATCTTGAAACCCATTTTCAAAAGTTTGCGTTTTCAAAATGCTGTTTTTGTGTAAATGTCTCTTTATTTTAAGTGTGATTCATTGGCCAAAAACACCACAAATCAAACCAAATTAAACATGAATTTGACAGATTTTTAAAATTAATTTCAGCTTTTTTTATTCAAACTGTCTATAGATATTACAATAATATCATTATTATTCATTATTTGGCTATACCAATCGTGTAGTAAAAATTATATGTGTTATATATCAATATAAATTTTTATAATGAATAAATATATGATAATGCTTATGTTCTTACCAAAACCTAATAAAAGTAAAAAATTTCAGATAAATAGTCAAATAAGAAATAAAGTAACATTGCAAGACATAAAGTTGTAATTGTGAGATATTAAGTCACAAATGCATTATTTATTTATTACTATTACTATCTCCTCATCCTTGTCTGAATGTGTCCAGCAGCGGGACTGTTCTCCATAGGTACAGTACACATTATCATGATGGGATGTGTCCCCTGGCAGCTCAATGCATCAGACAGTTTCAAAGAGGGAAATCCAGTGGGCATCAAAGGTGACGGCTACTCCGACTACCTGACAGCCTACTTCCTTCAACCATGGCATCCGTTGGAAAGAATGTCTAGCACTGGAAGACTAACAGACAGTGTCCTCCATTGGGATTCAAATGCTCTTTGGATCCACATGACTTTCTGAGAGTATCTTACAAACAGCGCATTATTCTTAATGTGGCTCAAGTTTCATTAGCATGAGGCTATTCACGCTGCGATGTAGCAAGTAAGCTCGCTATTGCTTTGATATGTTGTCGCTATTGTCACTATGCCAAGAGACGGCTGTAACTTAACGGGATGTGATTTAAGAGTATTAGGAGAGGCGGTGATTACAACTCAGACTCACAAATGTGAAAGAGCCCGTCGCTCAGCGTAGTTAGCATGCAAAGTTTAGCATGCAAATTCAGTGGTTCAATGGGGTGACAAACATGCACATTAGCATCGCCGACACTCAAAACAAATCTTCTCGCCCTGCTCTCAACGTGACACGTTCCACCAGCCAAAACCCCCTGCAAACAATTAGGCCACAAGGCTTTTAAGTTCACTCATCTTTCGTTTTAATCACAATTGTGAACAAAACCACGTTCTAACCGATAAGCCTGATGGAAAGCTTTATTATGCTATTTAACAAAGGAATGAATCAGCCCTTTTTTCTCTCGCGCCGAGTGGCATACAAAGCACTCGACAAAAGAACGCTCTGGCCTGACAGGCTCGGCTCACCTTCGCTGTGGCTCATTTGAATATTCCCATCATGCTTCATTTCAGAGTTCAGCCAGGTGGCGAAATGGGGAAAACCAAACACTTCCAAATGAGAGGCTTTCTAATGCGCGCTAAGAGACCTCTCTTATTTTCATATTTCAGACCGACCTGTGACTTTGTGTCTGTAATTTGCATGAAACACAATTGTTCATCTAATACAGATGGGGCCTGATTGAATCTTTCCTTTTCATTTAATCAAAAAGAGGACAATTGCTGTATTTTTCTCAGGAGCAATGCGGCCGTACCTTTGGCCCCGAATGAGATGGCAGTGATTGTTCCAAAAGAGTTTTTGTGTTATTTAATTTATTCTACTTATATTCATAAATCTTTTATTTACCATTTCATATCAGTATCTAGGAGTTTTCCCTCCCCAGTGGGACTGGTTTGTAATTGAGATTGCTCCAGAAGACCACAGCCTTCTGATCCTGTCACATTCATTTCCTGCTTCTGCCTCACAGGAGAATTCCAATTACACCTGCCGTCTATTTGGTAGCCTTAGCGCTCCGTGCCGCTCGCTGTTTGTGCTGGGAAAGTGTTTGCATCAAGGAAAAAAGGAGGGTTTAATCAAGAGGAGGATGCAAAAAGTGATTGCCAGGAGGGAAGATTGCTGAACTCATCAATGACATGCTCGTCAATAGTAAAGTTAGTGGTCAGGCTGCAAATCGATGGGGACTACAGGGAATAGTGGAGAATCTTCTCATGCAATACTTTGGAAATAGTTGTAAGAATGTGTCATTTTATATATAATATCAAATTTAAAATACAGGAATATTTGCTGAGAAAAGTCACAATATATATAGAACTTCTGACATGTTTGTGAAAAAAGCATTAAAACGTAGTTTTAGAAGTGAACATGCTGCTTTTATTTCCATTATGAATTTCATACTTTTTTCAGGTGCAAACTCTAATCTGTTTGTCATCAGAATTCGGTCTGTTCAGTTTCTCGATCTGAAAAAGTGGTTTTCAAACTGAACTTGGGTCCATTTGAATAGGTGATGAGTCAATTCATAGGAATATTTCCTAAATGGCATTTAATACCCAACTTGGGCTTTGACAATTTTGATGTTTTTAAAAGTCTCTAATGCTCACTTCATTTCTTCATTTACTTATTCAGTCTTCATTTATTTGATCAAAAATGCATTAAAAACGATTAGATTAAGAAATAAATTAATTTAAAATAACTATTTTATTATAATATATTTTCAGCAGCCATTACTCTAGTCACGTGATCGTTCAGTAATCATTCTAATATGCTGCTTTGGTGATACCTGTGGAAATATCTTTTTCCCCCCCAGATTTTGTTATTACCATAAAAAACAGTGTTTATTTGAAATAGATTTTTTCGTAACAACAATGAACTTTTTGCTGTCACTTAATTTAATACAGCATATAATTTCCTAAAACAATTCTCTCTGATGGTAGTATATAGCCGACATGAATAATCACACTTAGTTAACATTACTTTGACAGGCTTTGTCAAAACATTCTAGTCATTCCAACAGAGAACAGTATATCTCAGTTACTGAGTCTCACTTCTCTCAAGGCAAGCTTCAGTTAATGTGCTCAGTAACAGCCTACAGTGGGCACAGTTCACAACCATCAAACTCAATAAAACCCACATCAGTCATCCCATATTTGGCCCTACACAACACTACAGTTGCGAAGTGAAATCACTCCGGCTATTTACAATCTATTTTAATCTTTTGGATCAGTCTGTGGGTTGTGCTTTGGGAATCTGGGGGTACTAACTGGCAGATAAGTACTCTTTGATGGAGCGGCTCCTCCTCCTGTCTCGTTGTCATGCATGAGTGTGCGTGTAGGACTCTTATGCGTGTGGCAGAGGCAGCAGACTGTGAAACAAGCCTTCTTCACTCAAACTGAGAGCTAATTGGGTGTGGCTGAAACAATATGGCTTCCTACAGCTCAGTAG
Organism: Sinocyclocheilus rhinocerous; assembly: GCF_001515625.1. NCBI lineage: Eukaryota > Metazoa > Chordata > Actinopteri > Cypriniformes > Cyprinidae > Sinocyclocheilus > Sinocyclocheilus rhinocerous. Next base: position 663,582 of record NW_015642832.1, read on the forward strand.
AGACGAATGGCCCCTCTCCCGAAGATGGCAAACTTTGCTCTTCCAGGGCATCCAATCAGCTTAGACAATCAACAAACATCGGGAGGATCCATTGTAAATCTCGCCATGACAGGCCACTGAAATGAGAGATTTTACTCAAAACGACAATAACTGTCAAATAGAAATAGGATTAGGATTCCTGCGTTGGAGGCTCACATTGCACATTGTGAGTGAGAGATGTCATCATGACTGCGTTTTGCTGTTTGAATTGAGTGATTTTTCAGGTTGAGTGAGGAAAACCTAATGTTATTTGAGATCGGAGTAATACTGGAATTCATCTAACGATGGCATGAATGATTTGTACACATTATCAGCAATTGTTTTCAGCAATGAAAAAGGGTAAACAAAGAGACGGTTGACGGGCTGAGAGAAAATTCTCCCACAAGGACGCACACTAAACCGCCGAGATTCAACCAATCTCACATGCATTTGTCCTCTCTTGTCCTCCATGTAATATTATAATATTATTTTCAGTTGAAATTCTCTTGAAATGCTGTGTATGATTTGGTTCTGTGATGGACTGGCCATCCATTGAGTTTCCCTGCTTACACTGGGATAGGCTCCAGCATCCCCAAAGCCCTAGACAGGACAAGCGGTCTGAGTGAATAGATGGATGGATGAACACAAATGGATAGATAGATATATAGATGGATGGATGAACATGAATGGATGGATGGATGTATGAATGGATGAATAAACATGAATGGATAGATGGATGAATATGGATGTGGATGGATGCATGAACATGGATGGATGAGCACAAATAGATGAACATGAATGAATGAATGTATGGATGGAAGGACAAGAAAGGATGAATGAACTTGAATGGATGGATGTGAATGGATGCACATGAATGGATGAACACATAGATTGATGGATGCATGCATGAACATGGATGGATGGATGCAAATGAATGAACATGAATGGATGAACACAAATTGATGGATGAAATAGACATAAATAGATGAACATGAATGAATGTATGTATGGATGGAAGGACAAGAAAGGATGAATGAACTTGAATGGATGGGTGTGAATGGATGCACATGAATGGATGAACACATAGATTGATGGATGCATGCATGAACATGGATGGATGCAAATGAATGAACATGAATGGATGAACACATAGATTGATGGATGCATGCATGAACATGGATGGATGCAAATGAATGAACATGAATGGATTAACACAAATTGATGGATGAAATAGATATAAATAGATGAACGTGAATGGATGGATGAATGGATAGATAGATGATAGATGCATGCATGAACATGGATGGATGGGTGGATGAGCACAAATAGATGAACATGAATAAATGGATGAATGTGAATGGATGGATAGACAGATATTTTGAAAGAGAAAAATAGAAAATTTTAAAGGGTTAGTTCACCCAAAAATGAAAATTCTGTCATTAATTACTCACCCTCATGTCGTTTCAAACCCGTAAGACCTTCGTCCATCTTCGGAACACAAATTAAGATATTTTTGATGGAATCTGAGAGCTCTCTGACCCTGCATAGACGGCAATACAACTGAAATGTTCCCAAGTCCAGAAACATAGCAAGGAGATCTGTAAAATAATCCATGTGACGTCAGGGGTTCAACCGTAATTTTACGAAGCTACGAGAATACTTTTTATGCGCAAAAGAAAAAAAGTAGCTTCGTAAAATTACGGTTGAACCCCTGATGTCACATGGATTATTTTACAGATCTCCTTGCTATGTTTCTGGACTTGGGAACATTTCAGTTGTATTGCTGTCTATGCAGGTTCTGACATATCTCAGATTCCATCAAAAATATCTTAATTTGTGTTCCGAAGATGAACGAAGGTCTTACGGGTTTGAAACGACAATAAGGGTGAGTAATTAATGACAGAATTTTCATTTTTGGGTGAACTATCCCTTTAATAATTAAAATTTTAATAATTTTAAGTTCCAATTACATAATGAATCTCAAATTAGAGATATTAAAACTAAATTATCTGTTTTGTGACAAAGTAGGCATGCACCTTTTATCCAGACATTCATTTTTGGGGTCAAGTGTAGAAAAATATAATAAAACAAAATAATAAGTAAAAAAAAAAATTTACTTAATGTAATCTATTTCATGACATTTATGTTTTATATGCTTTATATGCTTTATATCTGAAGACTCTGAGACTCCAAAAACAAGTAATGAAAAATGTTCATGGTGGACATTTGATGGATGTTATCATATTGTTCCAAACCTGTATGACTTTCTTTTTTCTGAAGAAGACAAAAGAAGATATTTTGATGTTTTTGTCAACAATGAATGTCAGTGGGGACTGTACTGACTTTCATTTTATAAAAAAAAAAAATCTGTTTCTTTTACGTTCCACAAAAGAAAGTATGTTATAGAAGTTTGGAAGAACATGAGGGTGTGTAAATGATGACAGGTTTTTTTTTTTTTTTTTCATTTGTAGGTGAACTATCCTTTTAAACCAACATTTGTTTTGTTGAAAGCTGACACAGTATAGTCTTTTTATGTTGCATTACATTACACTAACCATAACATTACTTTAGCCATTATGTGGCTTTACCCCAAATCGGCTCTGTGCACTACATTCTGTAGTGTGTAGAGCTCCGCATGACATGAATTAGTGAATCACAGCAAGGATTAAAATATAGTAGGTACACACACACACACACACACACATAATCTCAAAAACGACTTGTTGCAGTTTAATGGCACCACACCGTAAAAGCCAATAAGAACTAACATTTGCAGTCAGCTACAAACCACAGTCTGGGTCTTCAGTCTCCAGCTCAGATCTTATCGGCGTCCTGTGCAGAAGCAAGACCTAACTTATCTAAATTTGCCATGGACTCAGCTAGAGAAATCAATATCACACCATCTTTGTGCACAATAACACACAAACTACGACCAAAGGAAAACACACTTTACAATCTCTTGAATCTTCACTCTACACCTCTTCTGCAAACACTAAATATCAAGCAGAGACAACAAGGAGGATGTACTTTTTTATCTTAGCAGTCTAAAGTGATACACAATATCCTTTGTGCTATCAGTGTTGCTATGTTGTTGGGTTTCAATTAGCATGTTATGTCCAATACAATAATTTATTGTCCCCACTAAATATGATGTGGACATACAGTAATACCTTAAAGGAATAATTCACTCAGAAATGAAAATTCTGTCATCATTTACTCATGTCATTCCAAGGCTTTAAATGACTTTTGTTCAACTTTGAAAAACAAATTAAGATATTTAAATGGAATCTTAAGAGATTTATTGCAACTCCATTCCACCAAAACAATATGAATCAAGCTGTTTAATCCAAGTTTTCTGACAAAACAAAAACATACAAATGTTTTTATGAAGTGTTTTTTGAAGCATCAAAGTTTTTAGTGAAATTGACTTTCAGGCTTCATTGAAAAAAAGCTTCATTTATGTTTTGAAGATGAATGAAAGTCTTAAGGGTTTGGAACAACATGAGGGTAAATAATTTATGACAGAATTTTTTGGGTGAACCCTATAATGCTAATCAAAAATGAAATTTTATTTGAGAAAATGAAATTCTACCCTTCAATTTTCTGTGGAACATAGAAGAAGACATTTTGAAGAGTCTTTACACAGTTCAGTGTCAGGTCAGTTGACCATGGCTGGTGAGCTCAAAACATGTCAAAATAAAACCATAAAAGCAATTGCCTTAATTACCTAAATGTCAGTGTCTTTTTCAAATAAAGCTACCAAATGATTTGGGATATGCACTGAAAAAAAAACAATAAGTAAAATTGACTTAATTTTTGTTTTGCAAGTTTTTACACGCAAATTTTTTAAGTAAAATTTCAGTATGGAATTAAGTAAAATCTACTTAACTAAGTTATATAAAATTAGCAAAGGAAATAAGTAAATTTAACATGACCAGTTAGAGTTTGATGAGTAATTTCTACTTAATTATTTTAAGTTTACCCTGCGTCACGGTCACGGTTTGTAAATTTTACTCTAACAACATAGCACTGAAAAAAATGGCATTAAAGTTTTCAAAAAAAAATTATCAGTAGTGCAAAAGTCATTTGGAATAATTTTATGGTACTCTTAATGGTATTTGTGGACTTTTTTTATATGGACAAGAGGTATAAAAATTTACATTTTTTGTTTTCCATAATAATAACAAATAATATACATACATTTTTATTCAAACTGGCATAGGAACTCACATAAGTACTACTGTGGTACACAAAATGAAGTGTTATTTTATGCATTTTTGAGTAACGGGAAAGACCTGTTAGTGTTTATAATTGAAAATTTAGAAGAGTTTCTGTTGTTAAAGGTTTTGTGGTTATTACTGTGCTCAAGAGTAGAGCTTGTGAGCTTCTTAATTTTACCTAATTCCCTGTGTGAAATTTACTTGAAAAATGTGCAAAAACTTTCAAAATCTTTTTTTTTTTTTTCAGAGTACGCCATTAGGGTATTATGCCAAATTAATAGTCATATTACATTGTAAAATGTTTATGGCGATGTGTACTCATCTAATTTGATATCACTCTTTGGCACCAGAAATAACACTGCTGGTCAGGCATTAACTGGCCATAATATCAAACATCAGGCCCTCTAACTCCCGCGTGGAGCGGCAGTAAACAGGATATGTGCTGCAATAACAAGTGTGCATTTTTAATCAGAGCAGGGCCTCTGAGTCAGGGATAAGCATGTGACTCAGCCTCACATCATATGCTATATTATGTTTCAGAACCCAAAAGAGGTCTCACATGTCTCTGTATATACATTACATCAGTTTTCATACATATGTTCTGATATCAGAGCCACCAGAGGATGCACAAATGAGTGGCTGGATGAATTAGTAGTACACTGCAAGCATTTGGAGAGCCCAGCCTATGCTGGCAGAAACCCATAAAGACATATACAAAGAGGCAGACGGGCTGGAGTACATACAGCTGTATCCCCGTGAGGGCAGTTAGGGAAAATGGGGCAGACAAAGCAGCTCAGGTAATTAAACTCCATTCATGCTGTTAGTGAGGATCAATACCGCCAGTTAAACCACACACACTAAAGGCTAGAGGAGCCGGAATATTAAAATCTTTTCATATTTCAAAAAGTCACCATTAAAAGCAGGCCGAGCAATCTAACAGATCCCAAATCTCAAAAATTATCGTGTGTGTGTGGCACAATCCACCCTTGCCTGGGTGTCAAATGCAGATTACAGCAATTGTGTCACACGCTTCCCCCAGGGCTAAGCAGTTCTAAACGCACTTCAGAGACGGGGAGAGAAGAAAGCGGTGGCCGGGACCCCTGTGTGCGCCTGTTCCTGGACCCGGGCAGGGGGCGACGTGGGCAGTGTGTTCGCCACTGCGGGGTGCCCGCAGACAAAGGGGCACAAACTGCATGCCTACTGCTCGGTATCTTAGGTATTTCCCAGGACAAAGCCATCTGCTTTATCAACAAAGTGTAGCATCTCTGTAAAGACCACAGAGACATACAGCGAATGATAAAGCGGAGATGCATCACGAAGACCATAGGGAAAGGAAGGGTTCAATCATAATTAACAGAACCCCCCCTATATTACAGTTAATGAGATCCGGTACCCTGTTGGCATGGAAACGTGATAGCACGTGCCCCCATCACCACAAGCCTCAGGCAGGAACTGCCGTCTCGTCTAAGCAACAGCCTATGAAATGAAAAGGCAAGGATAACATTTAAATATGTGATATCATAGACGTGTTAAGATGGATGTATTTGTGCATGTGTGTGTGTGTGTTGACAGCGCACCTGTTGGAGGCGTGGAAGCATGTCAGTAATCATTAAGTTAATGACAGGAACAATTATCCAGCGACATGAATGACAGTCTATGCACCGCTCATCCATCATCCGTCGTTTTGACTGACATGTGTCCAGGCTGCTTTTCTTAATCCTTACATTACTTCTAAAGACCAATTTAGCATCACAAGGCAAAAGAGAACTGGACAGACAAATGACGTCATTCATAAGCAATGACTCATAAGCTGTGCTTCGATTCACAGGGTCACTACATAGTGTTCACTGTTCACTGCACACTTATGAATTTCACGTCACTTGACAAAATGTATTTTTATGGAATACCCTGAAACACTATATTATATTATATTATATTATATTATATTATATTACATTACATTACATTACATTACATTACATTATATTATATGTGACCCTGGACCACAAAACCAGTCATAAGTAGCACAGGTATATTTGTAGCAATAGCCAAAAATACATTGTATGGGTCAAAATTATAGATTTTTCTTTAATGCCAAAAATCATTAGAATATTAAGTAAAGACCATGTTCCATTAAGATATTTTGTCAATTTCATACCGTAAATATATCAAAACTTAAAAAAAAAATCATTAGTAATATGCATTGCTAAGAACTTCATTTGGACAACTTTAAAGGCGATTTTCTCAATATTTTGATTTTTTTTTGCACCCTCAGATTCCAGATATTCAAATTGTTGTATCTCTGCCAAATATTGTCCTATAACAAACCATACATCAATGGGAAACTTATTCAGCATTCAGATGTAGAAATCTCAATTTCAACAATTGACTAATATGACTGGTTTTGTGGTACAACATATTATATTATATACATTTAAAATATCATTGCTTTACTGTTTTTTCGATCAAGTGAATCAAAAATTTAAAAAAGGCTTACTAACCCCTAACTTTTGAAAGGTAGTGCATATACAGTGGTGGCAAAAATTGTTACAACACTTGGTGTATTTAAGAGGTTTTAGTTGTTTTTGTTGAATTGGCCATTACAATACCCATGAAACAAACTATTGCTGGAACTACCTGCGATGGAAGGAATCTGTTGGAACACTGAAAATGATGGACTGGCCCCCTCAAAGTCCGGACCTCAACCCCATCAAGCAAATTTGGGGCGAGTTGGAAAATAAACTGGACAGACCCATTGTATATTCAAAGGAAAGCCTTTGGCTTGAGTTGCAGAAGGCATGGGATAACATTAGTGTTGAAGTTCTCAGGAAATATACTGACACTATGCCAGAGAGATGTGCTGCTGTAATTGCTGCAAAAGGTGGACATACCAAATATTAAAGTTAAAAGTGGATACAAACAGTACGACTCACTTCATCTGAGATTTGTTGTGCTCAGAGTTACCATCTGCATGTTTCATGAACATTATGAAATGAAATCATGTTTTGGAGGCAAAAAAAGGTCAATATTTTCAGATCTGTCAGGTGTTCGAACAATTTTGGCCACCACTATATATACAGTGTATAACTGATTACATAGACTCTGGATTACATAATCTGATTCCAAAAATCTAGTACTCATAATTAGAGTATATAACTTTTTTTTTAATGCTCATAATCAAATTACAGTTACTTGTTTTAAGGAATACCTGATTGCATGTTATTCACACAATGCCAAATGTATATGTCAGGTTGGGAAACCAGGTTTAATGTAATGTTTAATGCATTTTATGATGTTCATAAAAAAAATGTAATATATTCTTTCGCTGCTTTTTTTCTAGCAATATGGTACATATTATTCTAACATATTTAAATAAAATACCATGCAATAAACCATTTGAGATATGCAAAAACCATATATTTAGTGTTTATTACTAAGTTCTTTTGTGATGCGCAAGGACAGGAAGGTTAATTTTCCTCTCCACCTTCTGAAGTGATGTATTTGCTCTGTGCGATCTGGAGTCTCACTTAAGATGGCCGAACACCCTCTTAGCAGGGCTGAGTAATTGGAACGCACCCATAGACATCACCTTGTGTAATGTTCTATTTTTGATGCCCAGTTAGCGTCATGAGCAGGCAGAACGCAGTGTAACACAAAGAGAAATGCTTCTGCAGTCCCACAGACCCACAAGTCTACACTTCTAACTATCAGACACAGGCAGACTTTCCTGTAAAATGACACCCCAGCACTGATGCTCTGAAGTCTGCGTGAAAGCAGACGCTCTGGGCTCTTTTCCTACGTGGGAAGAAGAGAAAATGCAACACGGTTTGACTCTAAACCCCAGACACGAGCTGTCATCCGACATAATGACAGATATCATAAGATTCACTCCTCCCTCTCTCTGTCACTTTCTCTTCATTGATCTGTTTGAAATCCAAACCACATGCACCTTTCATCAACAAACCACTTCTAGACAAACAGAAATGGAGTGACAAAATGTAGATGTGGCGCATGGGTATTTTCTACCAGAGTGTTTTTATCAAGTTTCTATGATTTATGTATTATAGATACAAGTTTGTGGTCAGTCCAATTTTTCAGTTTTTTCAATTTTTCAGCAGCTATTACTCTAGTCTTCAGTGTCACATGATCCTTCAGAAATCAATTGAATGTGCTGATTTGTTGCTTAATAAACATTTCTTATTATCATTGTTGAAAACAGTTGTGCCGCTTAATATTTTTTTGAGATACATTTTTCAGTTCAAGTTCAAAGAGCAACGTTTATTTGAAATAGAAGTATTTTGTAACATTATACATATCTTTACTGTCACTTTCGATTAATTGAATGCATTATATAAACAAATAAAATTCAATAAAAGCAATAATTTGCCTTTTTTGAACTGTTTTTATTGAACCTCTTGTAAAGTATGCCACTCCTAACATGTACATATCGTATTACTGTAATTTCTTTTTTTTTTTTATCGTATTTACCCCAAATACAGTATGAGATTGATACACCCACACACATGCTTTACATAAACATCATTTGAGTCATATGCACATACAAACTCCAGTCTGATCTAAAAGAAGAGCACAGAGGAGCCTGATGAAGGTCAAATGTCAGTCTCCATCACCGTGACAAACGAACGAGACAGAGACAGAAGAGATGTAAACAACTTTTCTCCCAAAGGTGACAAGGCCGTTTTGTTCATGTGTGTGCTCTCGTGTGTGTGTGTGAGAAAGAGCGAGAGAGAGAGTGCTTGTTTGTGTGTGTGAGTAGGTCAGTGATGGATGAGGAGGGCACTTGTCTCTCCCCCAACCCTCACCCCCCCAACGAAGTTTACCGCTGCTTATTTGTCATTGCCATCAGTGGGCCAGAGCTCTCACCACAGGATCAAGCCCCACTTTATCTCTGTCTCACAAAACAAGATGGTACCACTAAAACTACACAAAATATCATTCAGCCACTGAATCCTCTCTTCTTCGCAGTGATCGTTCAGTGCCAGAGTCAGAGAAAGCTGGATGGAAAATCTGCAAATTAATGTTCTCCTTGATCTGTGTTGTTTGTTGTGCTGCCCTGAGCCTTTGTGGTATATAATATCTCACTATCACTGGCGTCCAGCTGCCCTTACAGTGATATTTACTTCAGATATTAAACTACACATGGTAATATCTGTTCATCCATAAACAGTACTTTACATTCATGCTCATACGATGGTGTCCTCGGGCAAATCCAGAGCAGAATTTCAACAAGTGAGAACAACACCATATGAACATTAAGGAAAAGAACATGCACAGATACGATCGCATATAATTGTCACCTCTGCTCTCACCTGTGTGACTGAGAGGTGCTAATGGGAAAGAAGAAAACATATAAGTGATTAACATGGAAATAAAATAAAGGAAGAGAGAGGACAAAACAAGAAAGAAAAGAGACTAAATGTGATTAGAACAGAGAAAGAAAAGACAAAATGAGAAGTTAAAAATATATAAAAAAGAATGAAATAGAAGAAAAAGCGAGAAGACATGAAACAAGAAGTAGAGCAACGAAAGGATGAGATGATGAAACAATAGAAGTAGAGAAGAGAAGAGGCCAGGCAAGATGAAATGACAATAGAAAGAGAAATAAGAAAGAAAATATATAAAAGAAGATAGGTAGAAAAGAGAAGGAAAATGTGTGGAAAGAAGACAAGATCAATGAAATGAAGAGAAAAGAAAAAGAAAAGAGACAAAATGAGAAGAACAAAATAAAAAGAAAATGAGGATAAAAAGAGATGCGGTGAGAAGAAAAGAGAAAGCAGAGAAAGGATGAGATGAGACCAGACAATACAAGAAGAGAAGTAAAACGCAGAAGAGATGAGATCAGGCAAGATGATACAACAACAAAGAAAAAAAGACAGGACAAAAAAATAAAAGACAAGAAAAGAAAAAGGAGAAAAAATGAGAACAGATGAGGAAAAGAAATAATACAAAATTAGAAAAAATTAGAAAACAAAAAGAGTAGAAAATAATAAATTGTGAAAAAAACATGACACCAGGCACAACAAATTATTTTCTCGAAAAGCAACAGAAAAGGGGGAGACAAAATTAAGAGAAGAGCGACAAAATGAAAAGAGAAAAAGAAAACAAGACAAAATTAGAAGAAAAATGGTGAAACAAGAACAAGAAGAGAAGAGACGAGATGACAGAGAGGTTTCAGGAACTCTCATGTCAACTGACCAAAATGTAAAAAAGTGAGCTCAGAGAATCTCCTGGCCCTTCACACTACAGAGAGAGACAAAATGGGTGGCAGAGACTGGTCATACAGGGCAGACTGGACCATGTTTCATATGACACTGCAGCTGTGCCCTTCAGCATGGAAAGGTCCCAGAGGAATGGCAGCCGTGTAACGCTCTTCTACATCTCCATCCGAGACTCTACAAGGACGTGAGCACACACACACATACACATGCACATACACACAAACACAACATCAATTCATCACAACATGTCCAGCCCTTATCGGTTTCTTCTCTCTCGTCTTACTGTCTCTGACCCTCTCTCCAGTCTGACCCTGCAACAGCAGCCGTAATGTGCGAGTTTAACACATTAAGTGCTCAGAGCACCATGGATTCACACACTCTTTATAGCTCAGCCTGCTCTCACACAACAGCTCCACGTATACACTTTCCCATAGTTCTGGTGTCATTTCTTCCCTTTCTGAATCACTACTGTCACCTCATGACTACTCATCATATTTCTCAGTGTCCAACAAGCATTGAATTGATATATCTGATAATGAAGTAAACTTAAAGTGTTAAAAAAGCACTGAGTCAGGTCAAAAACTCATCAATAAACCCTAAATAATCTATTAGATATTCCATTGTTCCAGATTAATTTGAGGGTTTGCCAAATGACCGATCAAATAAATCAATGGTGGTGCTGCAGTGAGCTCTTAATCTGTGTGTTAATTAAGGCCAGCAGTGGGACTGATGAACTTGGCACTCATTTCCCACTGAGAGCAGCAGAGGTGCAGGTGAGCACATCAATGCACACACATACACACCGTGGTCTGCTGCTTTAATTAGAAATAATAATAATAAAAAGTATTAGAGCTGCACAATTAACCGAAAGAAGAACACGATTACGGCTGCCAAGTTATAGTATTGAGCATAAATGCAGTGGCCAATCAAATGTATTTAAATTAGTCCATGAGGCTATCAATAGGGATGCCCAACGTGTCAGTGGTCATAATCTGTATTGGCCAAAAAGCCAATAAATTACAGTAAATAAATAATAATTAATTTTCTGCCGTTTAACCCGTTTTAAAATGTACTTGGTGTCATCTGAAGCGCATAGATTTATATCTAATATCAGCCAATATATTGGTTATTGGCTTCAAAATATAAATAATTATTAATAATACATAAATAAATAGATAATCTGTTATCAGTTTTGACCAAAATTTCCATCAGTTTATCCATACCTATCAGTAACGCCAGTCACTGCTAATGAGCGAGGCCGAAGCTGTCTTATCTTTCATATCTGTGGGCGACGGCCCACAAAAAAGAGAACTGAAGAAACATCAGCTGGCACTCAAAAACCTACATGTCCACTGGCGCAGTAGAAATCTGCTCAAAACGGCAGCGTTTCAGCACGAGCTGTGTATATACGTGTTTCTATCAGTGCAGTGTTTACTGCAGCTATCCAAAACACTTTAAGCTGCTCCCAATGTGCCTATTCCATTAAGTTGATATTGATGAAAAATTGCAGTTACACTTAAGACCCTGTAAATTAACAAACTGTTGGCTTATTAAAACAATAATAGATTTTCCTGTGTTGCTCAATTTCCCTCGCCTCTAATGAGATGCCAGCAAGTGGCCCTTGCCTGCAAGGTTAATGGATTCCATATTTTTCTATTTAAAAATTGGGTTCTTCTAGCTCAAGAACCAAAGCAAAAGTACTGCTAATTAGACAGCAACGGCTCAAAAGAGCTTAAGGAGACTGTCGAAAGCAGGCAAGCAACTTGCCGCTCCACATCCACTTCTGGGGCTTTTTTTTTTCAAACATTTACTGATCTAGGATTTGTTATTGCCCTCAAACTCTACATATCTTACCCCACCATGTGTTTAAAGCGCAGCTGCTCGTGTTGCTTTGTGAATACACGCTGTAAAACAGGAACACTGATGCTATAGCCATGGCCTTCTCTAGCAGGGGTGTGTGAATGAGGCAGGATCAGGTCTTTGAACGCCGCAGTGTCTTTCTGTACGAGACAGAGGTGGATGGAGGTGAAGTCGAGGGGTGATTGCCCACTGAGCTCTGAATTGATAAGAGACAGGCGGTGAAGGGGAGGGTGGAACTGCCTGCCATTGATCACACATTCTGGACAGGAGGCTTTTCAATCACCCCCTCTTCTCTCTCCGTCTCCTGCATCTGAGGGCTAAGAGGCCTGGGCTGAGGTAAATTGCTTCATGCCAGTCTAATTTTAAGAAGCTCGTAAAAGCAGAGATATGCCGCTCTCGCTCACGTTTTCTCCCCGGCTCCCCGAAGTGCACAGCTATGCTCTCGTACAGAGATGAAGAAGAAGGATCTCATTCTCTGCAGAAGACAGCATGCTTTTACCACACACGTGCACAGGCACACATACACTGACCAGAGCGTCTGCTGGACTTGTCTTGGCGGAGACCATTTAATTTCAGTTTGGACCTCTGGGCAATTTATCCAGCCGTCTTTTCCATGTGTGGCCTCTCCATCATACCGCTAAATATGAGTGAATCCATCTCACAGCCATTGGGTTTTGCTCTGTAAGCGTTTATAATCAATGTACACTGTAGTTCAGATAAAAATGTAACTGCACTTTGTAATGTTAGTTGCTTGGGATGCCTTGTGGCATATAAAAACTGTGAAAAGCTAATTTTCCCATCTCCCAAGCATTAATCAAAATGAAAGTTTAAAATGGCTCAATGTGACAAATTATTAACTATGTTGTTTCTTGACCACTGTTCACAGCATGTGGATGAATCACTAATGCTGATAAAAAAAAAAAAGAAAGAATGAAAATAAAACACAGTTGGGAACTACATTGCTTAGTCATGGTAATTAAGCATAAGTAGGCTACAGCCTACTCAAATCATTCACTTCATTGTCTTAAAGCGAAAGCTTTATAACTTTTTAACTAATAACTTTTTTTCACTAGCCTTGTTTTTTTATTCTGCGTGTCTCAGGAATTTCTTAAGTCAAATGTCAGAGCTTCAGTTTTTGATTAACAGTAAGTGGATGGTGATCTTTTAAGCCAAAAGGGAAACCATACAAGTTCAACAGGTCATTGTTCACTGTATAATTTACAGTAGGCCTATCAAATACACTTTCACTGCACAGAGGAGAGTAACTCAAACATTCTGTCTAATATCTCATGTTGTGTTTCACAAACTAATGAAAATAATAAGAGGTTGACATGAGGGTAATTAAAAGAAATATTTGGTGGGTGAACTATTCTTGTCTTCTTTTGAATAAAAACAGTTAACAACATAAACCAAGTCTCAATAAACCAATAAAATACTTTTTGTGCCATAAATCTGGTCAGTGTCTAGAATGATGGAAAAAGATAATGATGATATGGCCTATTGTCTTCACCAAAAAAAAAAAAAAGAAGATAATAATAATAAAATAAAATACTAAACAACTAACTAAATGTTGAAGCTTACATTTAAGGACGATAAAGCCTTCTAGTTAACCCAGTCACAAACGAGTTTGTTTGACTGTAGGCTACACGGAAACCGCTTCCGTCAGGTGTGTGTTTGCTTTTAGTCGGTTATTAGACAACAGAATAAAAGAGCGCCAAGCGTCCCACAGGTGGGACGGTGACATTTAGATATGGCCTATTGTTCACCAAAAAAAAAAAAAAGAAGATAATAATAATAAAATAAAATACTAAACAACTAACTAAATGTTGAAGCTTACATTTAAGGACGATAAAGCCTTCTAGTTAACCCAGTCACAAACGAGTTTGTTTGACTGTAGGCTACACGGAAACCGCTTCCGTCAGGTGTGTGTTTGCTTTTAGTCGGTTATTAGTCGCGAAATAGGCTATATCCGAATATAGAAATATACGTGAAATACATGTTCTTAATATTTACAGAGAGACAGGCTATATCAATTTGCCCATGACAGAGAAAGTCCGCGTTCGTCTCACCTGGGCGCGCCCGCTTTGCCGGTGGCACTTTCGCGCGCATCTCACGAGCCGGCATTTGCCGACAGTTCTCGCGCTGATGTGAGTGAAGGAGTGAATCGGCTTTCTTACCTGTATCGCGGTGGAGCGCTTTCGCCCTGTGTATGCCCGGGTGGTGCATCTCTCCCCGGCTTTTTGTAATGCCGGCGCTACCGGCTGTGAAGTCAGTGAGAAATCCTTAACGGGTACAAACGGATCCTAAAATTTCGCAGGTTTGATAGTCAATCTGAGACACTTAACGATATATTGAATCTCCCCACAGCAACAGCGTTCTGTTGACAGTTCTACGCGCCACTCGCATTCATCTCCGTTTCTTTTATTTTGCTTCGTTTTGGTGATAAACGTTCAGAAAGTTACATGAAGTAAAAGGCTGAAGAGCGGAGAGAATTCCTGGAACAAAAGAGTGTAGTGGTGGAGAGACAGAGCGGAGCTGTGCCTGCTCTTTACTCCGCACAAAGCAGATGCTTGCAGTTCAGATTGGAAGGGAGGGGTGGGATGTGGCCGGGAATGTTCATGAAATAGAGAGTGAGGGATAGCTTGACTCACATTAGTCAAATATTCAGATTATTTTTTAATTTAACTCCTACTTGAATGATATTTGCATAAGAGAGAGGCACGACTTTATATTGTTATCATTTTAACACATATGGGCTACAGATGATTTGACTAGTTTAAAGTATCTGCACACAGTAGCCTACCTATTTGAATAAGTTATCTTATACGAAGAAAATGTTCACCTTATGACTGACCCATAAAATGTGTGTAAGCGTTCTGAATCATACACTCATTCATGAACACATTTAAATAATGTAACTAAATAATGTCTATGTAACATCCTAACGTTTAGTATAAAACTGATATGGAATATTTAATTTAATTATATATTAAAATATTTCTCTTTGTGTTTATGCATCTAATATTATGGGTAGAAAATACACGCACTGTACTTTACACAAATTCAGTATTTTCCAGAAAATGTTAATAATTTACTACCTTCAGTACAGTAACAACATAAAAGCTAATTACTCATGTATAATGTGTCTTTATAAATACAAATATTTAGCTGTCGTTTACATTTTAGTAGGGGTCCCTCACAAAGTGATCATCATCATATGTGGGGCTCTCTGGCATCTCAAAGTTTGAAAACCCCC
The DNA here is from genome assembly GCF_001515625.1 of Sinocyclocheilus rhinocerous. Classification (NCBI taxonomy): domain Eukaryota; kingdom Metazoa; phylum Chordata; class Actinopteri; order Cypriniformes; family Cyprinidae; genus Sinocyclocheilus; species Sinocyclocheilus rhinocerous. The sequence continues at coordinate 679,175 of NW_015642832.1, forward strand.
GAACCCCCTTAAAACATCACGTGTTGTAGTAGCTTTTAAAGCCCAGTCACTAAACGTGATCCAAAGGATCATGTCTTGTTCAGGTGGTAATCGTAAGGGCATAACTGACCATTAGATGTCCAATGCTCCTGTGAAGCTTCAAGCTGCCACATTGTTGCCCTGTGCCTGCTGGGTTTCACATAGCCAAGCTTGGCCTGCTGCTCTCCATCCTCTCCCATATGGGTCAGCTTCCTGTTCCTGCTGGGCAAAAACCTACTACAGAACCTATCCTTTCATGCTGACCTATGAGCAGTTCTGCTCACCTAAATCCCATCCTGACTCTGAGCCACTTCAGTAAAGCTGCTCTCTGACCAGTGCCCATGAACCTCCAGATGAACAGGCAGATACCAATCCTGTACCTAGAGTCTAAGTTTGGACAATACCAGCTAACAGCTTCTAATGTTGGCACTTCACTTCTACCATGGTCTATAACTAGAATGCAGGATCGGTTCATGAATACGTGTGGGATATATGAGAGCTGTCCAATTTCCAAACCAATAGAGAGCACTTAGGGTGGTGGAATTATTCAATGGACCCAAGTGGTGGTACTTACAAAGGCTGGTGCCTTTGTACAGTATGTATGTGAGTAGATGATGGACTAATATGGCTTCTCTTAGCTTTTTACCAGATATATTTGGCCACTGTAGGTCACCTACAGAGTTAAGGAGTCAATGATATGATATTTTTGGGTCCACATCTGTCCATTTATTTAAAAACACAATGGCATGAAAATACATTTCTGAAACGAAAACCTTATTAAGGACTTTGACAGTCTTTTATTATTATTTTTAGGGGAAAAAATGCTTCAATGCTTTTTATAAAAAAAGCCTGGCAAATCAGTCATGTGGTCCAATCAACATGTGGAAAAAACATAAAACAGGAAACAATCATATCAAAATGATCAAATGATTATGATCAACTCTGCATACCCTCATTAACGTCTAAGCGTCATAAAATATCAGATTTTTGGACGTTTTTATGACATGGCAAGATTAGATCAAAAAATGAAAAAGTCAAGTAATGTGACCCCCATGATAATGATTCAAAGGTATACACATTATTTTTTTACTTGTTGCACCACAAGACATTTTTAGAGTTAATCAATTTAAACATCTCTTGAAAATGGTTTATATGAAGTTCCCAACCCAGGTTTGGGAGGAGCCTAATCATTCAGTCCTGTCAATCATCGTTACAACCCCATATAAGCAGCAGTCATAGCTCCGTTCAAGCGACAGTTCTTCCGGCATCCCTCCACCTCCCCTTCTCCTCCTTTAATTCCTTCTCTTTTTCCTCCACACTGTATCATCATAGGGGGGGGGGTTCTTACTCGGAGCTCAAGCCGAGCCTCGGGTTTTGAGCCTCCTTCGTGGACAGCAAGCCAAGTTTGTTTACCATTACCTGGCAGGGCTGAATGGGCAGGCGAACTCGTGTAATGGTTATTTTCAAAACCATATGAAACTAACATCAATGCAAAGAATATATTTCTAAAACCATTTATATTTTATTTAATATATTTTCGTTGTTGTCATCTTTACATGTCACTGACCCTCGACACCTTCACCTACAATACTGTCCCATACACAATCTTTCTTCTACTCAAGATTGTAGACATTGTATATGATGTAAACAGCGCCTCTTTTTGTCTCATAACATCCTCATATACGGAATATATCTTTTTTTTTTTCTGTATGCAAGGCTTTGATCAGGTAGACACAATTGGGTCAGCAATTCATCTCTTTTTTTTCATGGTATAAATTTCAGGAGAAGGAGGACAAATACAAAGGACTAAAAACAGAGGAAAATACCACATATATTATGAAATGAACAACGATTTCTCAAAAATGTCCTTCAATCTTACGGAAGCAACAGCTGTATATTGATAGGAGATTTTCAGGGTAATGAATATTTAATCAGAGAAAAGCAGAGATAGTAATATTAATAATATGAATTATAATGATAATGTTTATTGATGAGGTCAGAAATAAGCACAAGCACATAATGCAAATATACTTTGCACATATAAAGTACTCTCCAATAGAAAAAAAATCTAGTAACAAGGGAAAACTGACGTCTCTTGAGACGCAGCAGCTCATTCCCTCATGCATCTCTGTTCTTACTCTGCAGGCTGTCATGGTTTGGGCTAATCACTGCACAGGTGTCTGCCTGTGGCTGTCACTCATCTAGCTCACTACAATATGCAAATTATCTTAAATGCCGTCGCCTCTGCTGGATGAATCGTCCAATCCAATGTCATTTTGCATGGATGGGTTTGTGCCAACAGCATCAGTTATAACCTCCCACTCCTCCCCAAGCTCAGAGCCAATCAGACAGGCTCATCAACCACCATTAATTTTTTTTAAAGATTTCCTCCAGCACTGTGCCTAACTGCCGAGGTCCCCAATTAAGCACAAAACAGAACGCAGACGTTCACCTTCCCTGCCATGCCGTGAAGCCAACGGCTATCAGTAAAACTGCTTACACAGAAGCTGCTCTTGGCTATGTCGCACTAAAACGCCGCTAGCCATGCACTTGACAGTCCTTGCGTATTGCAAATTTCTTCCAACATATCAACAGTTAGACTGAACTAGTGCCATAATTACACACTTAGTCAAATTGTTCAATTTATGCCCAAGTCATATTAGTGAAATTCAGAGTGGGCAGAAAGTATTTAAATGTATTAGTGATTCAAAATGCTGGTGTCATATCACTGATCAACAGTACAACAGTCATCCAAATATTTTAGGAAAGTAAGTATATATTACAGGCTTTTACTGACTTGAAAACTTGAGATTTATACTTACTTGAGAAATGAGCAATATTAATGAATTGCCTTCCAATTTTTCAAACCAGACATCTCTCTCTCAAAGATCACATTGAGGTTTGGAAGACGATAACTAATTATAGCTCACATTTTGGTTTTATAAGGCTGATGGTGAAATGAATGTGGTTCAGAGAGGTGGCCCTGATCAAATATTCCCCTCCAGCAGAGGAAGAACAAAGGCTATCAATGGCGGAGGGATTACGTATGCCCTTTTCCCTCGTTTCGTGTCCAGTTCTCGCATTCTCTTTTACATGAGAAGCAGCTTTCATTGTGTAGATAAAAGCAAGACCGGTTTGATTAGAATAACCTCCCGTACACCTGCATGCATGTGATGTTCTGCTGAAGAAAGGAATATCTACTAGAGATGGTGTCGCTCTAGGACCAAGATTTTACACTGGACATCAAGCAGTGACCCAAGTAACCTATTTTTAATGTAGTATGTGTTGTGTTTTTTTAATTTAGGTATTTTTGTTCATGGTTTTCAAGGATGAGACCATGTTACACAACCTGTCCATATTTGGCCATAATGAACAGACATGAATTTGCAATGGAATACAGTACTTAAGAGTTTTAACTGATTTTTAATAGCAACATATTTGAAGCATTTTTAAGCATTTCTCCCTTTTGAAAGTTAGTCTTATGTATTTTGCATGAACGTTTCCATGGATGTTAAAGGTTCTTCATGGAACCATAGATGCCAATAAAGAACCTTTATTTTTAAGAATGTAGAGTAGTGTTTCTCAACGGGGCGTTCACGGAGCATCGTGGGGTGGGGGGAGGGGGTGCTGGAAGCAATATTTTTGAAAGGGGGCACTGAGGTGGTCTTGGGGGGTATTTGGATAAGGCAAGTTTACACCAAAGATGTATGAGCTGAAACTTTAGGGTGTGCCAAAAGGTAGGGGCATGGAGAAAGGTCTTCATGATTGATACTCGGAGCTCAAGCCGAGCCTCGGGTTTTGAGCCTCCTTCGTGGACAGCAAGCCAAGTTTGTTTACCATTACCTGGCAGGGCTGAATGGGCAGGCGAACTCGTGTAATGGTTATTTTCAAAACCATATGAAACTAACATCAATGCAAAGAATATATTTCTAAAACCATTTATATTTTATTTAATATATTTTCGTTGTTGTCATCTTTACATGTCACTGACCCTCGACACCTTCACCTACAATACTGTCCCATACACAATCTTTCTTCTACTCAAGATTGTAGACATTGTATATGATGTAAACAGCGCCTCTTTTTGTCTCATAACATCCTCATATACGGAATATATCTTTTTTTTTTTCTGTATGCAAGGCTTTGATCAGGTAGACACAATTGGGTCAGCAATTCATCTCTTTTTTTTCATGGTATAAATTTCAGGAGAAGGAGGACAAATACAAAGGACTAAAAACAGAGGAAAATACCACATATATTATGAAATGAACAACGATTTCTCAAAAATGTCCTTCAATCTTACGGAAGCAACAGCTGTATATTGATAGGAGATTTTCAGGGTAATGAATATTTAATCAGAGAAAAGCAGAGATAGTAATATTAATAATATGAATTATAATGATAATGTTTATTGATGAGGTCAGAAATAAGCACAAGCACATAATGCAAATATACTTTGCACATATAAAGTACTCTCCAATAGAAAAAAAATCTAGTAACAAGGGAAAACTGACGTCTCTTGAGACGCAGCAGCTCATTCCCTCATGCATCTCTGTTCTTACTCTGCAGGCTGTCATGGTTTGGGCTAATCACTGCACAGGTGTCTGCCTGTGGCTGTCACTCATCTAGCTCACTACAATATGCAAATTATCTTAAATGCCGTCGCCTCTGCTGGATGAATCGTCCAATCCAATGTCATTTTGCATGGATGGGTTTGTGCCAACAGCATCAGTTATAACCTCCCACTCCTCCCCAAGCTCAGAGCCAATCAGACAGACTCATCAACCACCATTAATTTTTTTAAGATTTCCTCCAGCGCTGTGTCTAACTGCCGAGGTCCGCAATTAAGCACAAAACAGAACGCAGACGTTCACCTTCCCTGCCATGCCGTGAAGCCAACGGCTATCAGTAAAACTGCTTACACAGAAGCTGCTCTTGGCTATGTCGCACTAAAACGCCGCTAGCCATGCACTTGACAGTCCTTGCGTATTGCAAATCACTTCCAATATACCAACAGTTAGAGTGAACTGGTGCCATAATTACACACTTAGTCAAATTGTTCAATTTCTGCCCAAGTCATATTAGTGAAATTCAGAGTGGGCAGAAAGTGTTTAAATTTATTAGTGACTCAAAAATGCTGGTGTCATATCACTGAGCAACAGTACAACAGTCATCCAAATATTTTAGAAAAGTAAGAATATATTACAGGCTTTTACTGACAAACTTGAGATTTCTACTTACTTGAGAAATGAGCAACATTAATGAATTGCTGTCCAATTTTTCAAACTCTCTTAAAGATCGTATTGAGGTTTGGAAGACGATAACTAATTATAGCACTAATTTTAGTTTCATACGGCTGATGGTGAAATGAATGTGGTTCAGAGAGGTGGCCCTGGTCAAATATTCCCTTTCAGCAGAGGAAGAACAAAGGCCATCAATGGCGGCTGGATTACTTATGCCCTTTTCCCTCGTTTCGTGTCCAGTTCTCACATTCTCTTTTACATGAGAAGCAGCTTTCATTGTGTAGATAAAAGCAAGAGCAGTTTGATTAGAATAACCTGCCATAAACCTGCATGCATGTGACGTTATGCTGAAGAAAGAAATATCTACTAGAGATGATGTTGCTCTAGGGCCAAGATTTTACACTGGGCATCAAGCAGTGATCCAAGTAACCTATTTTTAATATAGTCATATATATATTTTTTTTTTTTTATTTTTTTTTTTACATTTGGGTAGTTTTGCTCACGATTTTCAAGGATGAAGCCATGTTATGCAAACTGTCCATATTTGCAATGACTTAATTTGCCTACTTCCAAGATACAGATGAATTTGCAATGGAATATGGTACTGCAGAGTTTTAATTGACCTCAACAACATATCTGAAGCATTCTCCCTTTCAAAAGTTACGCTTATGTTTTTTGCACAAAAGGTTCTATGGATGTTAAAGGTTCTTCATGATGCCAATAAAGAATCTTTATTTTTAAGAGTATAACGCATGGTGCTACTGTTGCAATGCCAAGGTATTTCAAGGGAATGCATGAACTTAAGGATGTACAATATTATCAGAATGTTATCGGAATTGGACGATAAAGGCTTAAAATGTAAACATTAAATAAAGCAGTAATTGATGTCATAAAAATTATGAGCATGCTTTGATTTAAAAGTCAGAAGCTATAGCTTACATGAAGAAAAATCACAAACATGACACTTGTAAATTAAATAATTGTATATATACAGATTTATTCAATAATGTGTAATAATGGATTATGAAAGCTTAAATACAAGGAGCTCTAAAAGATTTTCAGAATTTTTACAACTCTTTTGCTTTAGACCATATACAAATGTTAAATATACAATTAAAATGTTAAGGTTACCTCTGCTTCTGTCTTTAAAAAAAATGCAGAGATTGATTTATAGTTAATTTACAGTTATTTTCAAAGCTTTCAATGTACTCTCATTATAAAAGAACTTCATTATGGTTTATTTAGTTCTAAAAAGTACGTTTTTGGTAAAAACGAACCAAAATTAAAAAATAATTTGATACAATCACTGCACAGGAGATACTTAAGTGTTGTTTCCAAACACAAGGAAATATATTGGTATCGGCATCGGCTATCGGCCAAAATGAGTTGAAGAATATCGTCATATCGGCAAAAATCCAGTAACGTGCGTCCCTACTTTGAATACAATGTAAATCACTTTGGATAGAAGCACCTGCCAAATGCCTGAATGTAAATGTAATATTAGCGTAACTTTGTTTAGCATCTATTTATGAGTTGTAAATGACCAGTTAAGAACCATTGCGTCAGATTCTCGGCACCCTAATGTGTTTGGGATTATAAAACATTGTTTGCTATCTCATAAATGTTATTAAGATGCTTTAATATTCACGAGGCTTATGATACAGAACGCTAAAGGAAAGCCAAGGAAGCTAAAGTCAACATCACTTAGAGGGATGTGTATGTCTGCCTCAACCTTTAACCTCATTGACTAAAGAACATCCATAAACATCAGCAGACATTACGGCTCATTCTGTTCATTCCATTTGTTTGTGTTTTGGCAAGGAGCAGCTCTGCAACTATCTTTGTCACATCACATCGTCTCATCGGTGAAACCCCCCAGCCGTCTCTCCCAAGAGTGATTAATCTTCTAACACTAATTAGATATTTGCTAATTAGCATCTGACATGTGAGGGGAGGAAGAGAAACATTTGCATGCGGACACGGATGGCTACAGTCGGTAAATGCCGGGCTCAACCGTAGCGAAGCACCATCAGTGGAGTCAGATACACGGTGCAGCTCACGGAGCAGGATGTGCTGATGTGTCAGAACGCCTGCTGGGTGATCTACCTGCATATAAGAGAATGTCAACGTCCAGGGGCTCAGGCATTATTTTATTCATTTTCAAATGAAGTCACCCCCTACGTTTCAAATGAGCACCGTCTAGATTTTAATGACCATCGTGGTGGAAACCTGAAGCTGAAAGGACATTAATCTGGATATTGCCAATTTAGCAGGAAGCCTGGTGGGAGAAAATCAGCAGGATTTTGGTCCTCTGTCTTCGCCTACACAGCCTCCTTCTGTCCATATCTAACTCATTTTATATGCCCTCATCAATTAATGACGACAGCTTATTATCATTTCATCGTGAGGGTTAAAAGATCTGTAGCAGATGGAGAAATGCTACCTGTGAAAATGATAAAGCTGAGCCATAATCAGACTTGTAGATTATAGTGCAGTAGGAACGACTGAGTGAGAAACAGAAGATTTTTTTTGCACTATATGTGGATGATATTATATTGAGTCATTCATGCCAAGGGATGGGAATCATAAATAATTTAACAGTTCTGGTTCCTTAATGATTCGATTAACAATTATTTTATTTTTATTAATATGTTTTTTTTTTATTAATTAGTCAAATATTTAAAAAGAAATAAGTGCAAGATACATTGTTACAAAAAATCTATTTCAAATAAATTATGTCCTTTCAAACTTGAAGAATCCTGAAAAAAACATTAAGCAGCCCAGCTGTTTTCAACATTGATAACAACACTGAAGACTAGAGTAATGGCTGCAATGCCATCACTGGGGATACATTACTTTCAAAATATATTACATAGAAAGCATATTTTTTTAATTTTTAATATTTCACAATATTAGTGTTTTTAATACATTTTGATCAAATAAATGCAGCCTTGGTGAGAATAAAAGACGTCTTAAAAAATACTGAAAAATATTACTGTCCCTAACTTTTGAATGGTAGTGTACATTTTAAAAAAAGTTCTTGAAAAAGGTGTGCTTACATGTTATAAAGACTTTTTGGTGGTGGCATAAATCTCTGCATGATGTATTTTAGTAAATTAAATGTTAAACTAAAATTAATGAAGCATTTACTTTAAAAAGTGTGTTTGGTAGGTGAAGGCTTCTCTCACAATCTGCTGTGTCTGGCTTCTCTTCAGTGCTAAATCACCACAATTGGAGCACTATGGGGTTGGCACGATTTTTTGAAAAACAGTTATGTCAAGAGTAATTACTTCTCTTTGTCCTTTGCAACAGCACGTCTGCGAAAAATAATAAAAACACCTTGCTGCACACCATAGAACACATCAGAAAGGAATGACACTTAATCCAGAACCCTTATGTCTTGATACTAATATCGCAGTCTTGTCTTTGAGATAAAATGACAGATGTACCATCTGTGAGCCCATAAAATGAGGGTGATTCTGACAAGCTCTCTGTTACACGACTTTGGGCTGACCGAGGCAAACAAGAGCCTGCAATTCAGCATTCGAGAGCCTCTCGATGCTCTGCTAACTATTTTCATGTGTCTCAGGATTTCACAGGGTAATTAAACGCCTAACTAGTGGCAACTTCAGGGGGAAAGCGCCACTGTCATAGGGGGGTGGTTAGCTGGATGCGTTTGAGTTGGTGAAATATGTGATTTCACAGGGAAATTGTCTCACAGATGTCTCATTAACTTAATGTAATTTGCACCCACTTTTCTACGTCATTATGGAAATTTGCAAATACAGAAAATTATCCGAAAAAGTTTGTACTGTAGAAAGTTCTGACTGATTTGTCAGGTTCATTAGCATTTCCGGCACAGGATCTAACATACTAAATCATTAAGCTTTGTTACACCTGGCTCAAAGATGTAACATTAAGGGAGACGACACGGCGGAATAACTTAACATAGACTGTAAGAAAAGTATCCATCTCATTAAGCATTGGCTCGGACTCTGTAGTGTGTGAAGAAATGTCAAAGGATTGTGACCACTAGACGGCGGAATAATTCCCATACCCGTGTCACATGCTGATCCCAACCATCGCTGTAAACTATAACGTCGTCCAAATAAACCGCGCAGCCTTCTAAACCAGAGACTACACGATTCATTAATCTTTGAAATGTCGCTGGAGCGTTGTGTAACCCGAAGCTCATGACAGAACAAGAGTACAGCCCCGAAGAAGTTATAAAAGCAGTGATTTCCTGTGCTCGAGGTGTCAAAGGCACCTGCCAGTACCCTTTAAGTAAATCAAATTTACTGACATATCTCGCCGAGCCCACTTGATCAACGCAATCCTCCATCCTCGGGAGTGGAAAAGCGTCAGGTTTGGTGATTTTATTAATTTTTCTATAGTCCGTACAAAACCTGAACGTTCCATCCGGTTTTCTAACCAGCAAACATGGCGAAGCCCAACTCGAACAAGACGGTTTTGCAATGTTATTTTTCAGCATATACTGAATCTCTGACTTGTATAACAATGGTATACAAACCATTTATCTGGCACAATGTAAAACAAATCCATTGACCAAATGAGGAATATTTAATTGCACAAACAACTGCACACCATTTCAGCAAGGAAAACCGGCCCTGGTGTACAATATGTGCAAACGTGCCTCACAGTAATGATCTGGTGAGTGTGTTTTATATATGCACTTTAAGCTTCATATTGCGGATGATTTCCATCCAAATTTCCCATCAGGGATCAATAAAGTCTGTCCGTCTGTCTGCCTGTCTATCTATCACACGTGAATTTGCAGACTCCAGCTATAGCATAATGTTCCACTGCTGTGTGTTTTGTAAACAGAAAGAGCTCCTGCTGACCGAATAAGATTATTCAGAGGACATGTTGTTGTTTTTTTGGGGGTTTTTTTTGCTTACAGCTCAAACTGTGAACATAATCAGCCAGCTTCCTCTTCCCCCTCTTCACAATCACTCTGAAACACATCAAGGTCAAGTGGCTGAAGACACTGTCATTACAGCACTGTTAAAATAGAGATCAAATTCACAAGTGTTATTTAACAGAACAATGAACGATCAGGAGAGCATTATTGCAAGCTGTATTTATGCATTACAGATACTGATCAGATCGACAAATTTCGCTTGGCAGACGATAAAAAAGGCGAGTTTCACTAAGCAAACAACCGCTATTGATATATAATAGTGTATATACAGTAACAGAAAAAAACAGCAGCATGCACTTAATAAACCTAGCAATACTGTCTGTCTATATTACGCTAATGTAGTTACCGTTACATTTATCTTTATAGTAAGTGTTCTTGATGTTAAAAGGCCTTTATTATGGAGTTATTTCACTCTACTATATAAAAAAAAAAATTTACATTTTATTTTTGGTGTTTGATAGCCAATCAGAATCCACCTGACTTTAAAGTGATGAAGAATTTAAAGCAGCAGACAATATAACTGCAGCTTGCACTTATAATAAACAGAACATTATTGTCTGTTGTGGAAACTAATGTAGTTATTATTACAGTAATCTTTATAGTTATTGTTCTTGGTGTGAACAGACCCAAGTTTCACAATAATACAATAATAATAGCATATACTGTTCGTTTTTTTGTGGTGAGTTTGATAGAAATATAAACTTCAGAAATTGTTGAATGAATGATCATGCTCTGAAAATGAATGCAAGACAAAGGCTGATCATTTACCATTTAGACCTATTTATAATATTAATAAGAGCTTTTTAATGTCTGTAATTAATTACCCATTTTGTCCCTATAATTGGTATTTGACTTTTATCGTTGTGAAAAAAGAAATATATGTGGTTTTGTCTATCCCCACCTCTTGTATTTTCTTGATAAAATGGAAAAATCTAGCTTGATTCAACACTATGTGTTCAAAATCATGTCTACAGACGCCCACCCTAAACAAACATAAAGAGCAATATAAATAGTGCATGTTAAATTATCTATAATTTACAGTAAAAGATCTCATCCATGCTTATTCTACTTTGAAACGGGCTGCTACGATATTCTGCTGTTCAAGTGTGTGCTGTAGGTGTCAATCTTAAAACTAACTCTGCATATCCAAGCGGCCAATTAGTGTGTGAGGCAGGCAGGCGTCCACGTGGAAAACTACATGTGTGTGTGTGTGTGAGCGGGAAAGAGAGGAAGTCGATGAATTCAAACAACACTTGCTGAGAGCAAGTAACTTCTTTTGGGTTCCTGTTAGTGGACGGTTGCAAACATCAAGCAGAGAAGTAACCTTGCAGAAAATCAATAATTCATAGGTGACGATCAGATTTCTTCTCTGCCCGTCGTCAAGGTGAGAGCACGCCGAGCTCCAGGCTGAGCCAGCTTTCTGCAGCGGCCTGGAAAATGACAGCAGGCTTGTCAGGAAGAAATGCCTGCTATCGACGCCTGCCTGCGTAATGATGTGCATGCCACTGCGCGCTCGTGCAAACGTGCGTGTGCATCCTCGCGGTATTGCTGACTGACAGGACATCTCTCTCGCTGTGACACTAAGAGCTCCACGGGCTGAAGTTCCAGACACTTTCAGACCGGAACCTCGCTTAGATCTGGCCACAGTTCTGCCCTGCTTCTTGCCAGCACAAATATTTCAGGAGGATTCAAACCACCAGGCCATTACCGAGACCTCTGGCTCTGTCTGTCAGAGCGTTTCCATTTGACTTTGCATCTCGGTGAGTGATAGAGAGCGGGCGTTCTCGCAACTGGCTCGGTATCAGATCCGGAGATTTGATGCGATGTGACAGGCAGCCATGAAGCTCCTCGGAGACCCCTGAGGAGAACTCGACTCATTCTCGCGTCCACGGTTCCTCAAGCGCGAGCAGCGGACCACAGCCAGATGGCAGAGCGGCAAGGACAACCCACCCAGCGCAGGGCACGACCAATCGGGTGTAACGAGCAGAACTCTGTAACGGTATCCATGGAAACGGCGGTTTTCTTGGCCTATGGCACGCGAGTGACAGGGAGCTCAGGTATAAGATTTCGCAGCGGTCATCAATCACTTCAAAGCAGAGGCTGCTACACCTCCACAGTGCGGTGAACTTTAAACAGAGAACAACGAAGAGACGGGCTTTCAATCAATCATAATGACACGCTTCTCCACGGCCCTGTTCAACCAGCAAACCTACTCGCACTCAACTACACATCACTCTTCATTTAGCACTTAATGTCCAGCCCATCTACTAAAGCATTAATGTATCTCGCCCTCTCAGATGCACACAACAATCAAACTTCAGATATGGAGGTGGTGGGAATGTTATGGAGAAAGCGAAACGAGACTAGGTTTGCAAGCACAAAAGGAAGTTTCAATGCTTCAAGCTAAAGAGGTTTAGCAAGTAATTTGTCTGCAAACACTTCATTCAAAACTGCTGCATTATGTGACAATCTCAATTAATCAGAATATATTTGATGTTTAATATAGGCCTACATTTTAATAGGACCAATTTCGGACCAATGAGATTTCACAGTGGGTGGGACTACCCGGCGTGTCTGCGTCACTATAAATTCAAACCGAACAGTTGACAAAATGCTAAATGTTCTATCGCAGCCATTTACATGGAAAAGGTATCACTAAACATGTATAATATGTCAATGCCATATTGTTTATTGGTTGATATTTAAGTTTTTTTTTTATTGAACTGCTTAACACTTGCTTAAAGTTAATAGTCAAATTAAAACAACTACTGTCAACTAATATCAAGTATGCAAATATTACAAATGAAATTAAATAGCTGACACGCTATTGTTTTAAATCAATAGGAGATTTTAAAAATTCATTTTTAAATTCTGTAAAAAATATATATAATGCTTAAAAAAGTAGATGTTTAATATACAGTACATATACAGTTTAATATACATATACAGGAGTATGCTTTTGGTCCAATGAGATTTTACTGTGCGTGTGGCTTCCCAGCATGATACAGTATTTCAGAAATGTAAACCAACACTAAAGAGATCATTTATATATCAAAGCTTGCTTGTTTTCACCACTGAATAAAAAATGAAAAAAGGGTAATTAGCTTTTTATCTCACAATTTTTTCACTTGAACAGTCACAAAGTCAGTTACAAAGTCAGAATTGTGAGATATAAACTCACAATGGTGAGAAAAAAAGTCAGAATTTTGAGGAAAAAAGTCAGATTTGCGAGATATAAACTCGCAACTGAGAAAAAATAATATCTTGCAATTCTGACATTATAACTTCTAAAAGCAATTGCTTTTATATTATGCAATTTATAGTATATATTATGCAATTCTGAGAAGAAAAGATGAAATTGCGAGATGAAATCTTGCAACTGTAAGAAAAAAAGGCAGAACTGTGAGATAAAAAGTCACAATTAACTTTCATTTTATTTTATATTCAGTGGTGGATATATAAGTACCACGATATATCAGTTATTAGCTGATATTTGAGATTAATTGTCACAGTATAACTCAGTCTACTGTAAGTCTAGTTAATATGCAAATAACTGAAAAAATAAGACCAACTACAATTAAGTATACAAATATTACAAAATTACATTAAATTGCAAACATTTTATTTATGCAAGTCAACTGGAGATTTTCCAAATGTAATCTTAAATTATGCAAAATTATAACATTTAAATAACTTGTTTAATATTCAAAGACAAATAGGAAGAATTAGTAGGAGGAATTTCAATGGATTTTTTTAAAGAAATAAACAAGTGGACCTACATATTCTCATAATCAGTTATTTGAAGTGCCTCAGCAAGATGTTCAAACCTAATAATGGCTCACTGTGTAGTTCTGTCTAAAGCGTACTGTTTTAACATGTCAGTACATATTCACAAGACTCTAAAGAGCACAGTCATTTACTGCGGCAAGTTGCAGCTGTTGTGTTTTGCATCTGAATGCAAAACAGCACGAGTGATAAAAAAATAAAAACAACCTTTTGCTCAAAAAGCGACTAAAATTAGATTGAGACTGACAAAAAAACAAAACATCAACGGGGTAAAAAAGCCTTTCTACGGCTCAGCGAGACTTTGAGGCGGCTGGCGAGGCTTAATTACGCTTGTTGAAGCAGTTGTTTGCAGCTGTCTCCCACTGCCTCTTTACCTGTGATCCCTGTGATTTCTGAGAGAATGTGCTTGTGCATTTTGGCAGATGTATCAAACGGTGTGAGAAAAAATGCAGGCAGAAAAGGGTACAGAGAAAAAGAGAAGAGAGATGGAAAGAGAGAGAAAAGAAACAAAGATAAGGAAATAAGCACACAGCTCGTTTGATATGGCTGCACTCAACTCTGAAGCTGTGCCAGCGCTATCTTCAATGGTACACATTGGCAATGGAGTGTGAATCGTGAGATGCTCCCCAGGCAAGAGCGCGTTTGTTGAGGCCGCTCATAAGGCTTTGAATGCTCCTGTGGATCTCTGGGTCTCCTCTCTGGGCTGATTGAACAACAGATCTGGGCCACTGCAGGGTCGCAGCCCACTGTGTCCCACACCGAGTGGGTGAGGTAGGGTTATGCACCACATAACTTACGGATCAGCAGGCCCACACGGAATCTGTAGAAAACTTCCATTTCTGTCTGTCCTTCACACAAAGCTATCATATGGCTTTAGAGGACTCTGAATATAGGGAACGAGTTATATGAACTACTTTTACAGTACTTCTTTCGTCCAGTTGCAACTCACTTTCATTATACAGAAAAGAGAAGCCAGAAAACTCTTAAAAAGAAAAAAAAAACTGACGTTTTGATACAGGTATGAAATGACATGAGGGTAAATAATAATAATAATAATAATAATAATAATAATAATAATACTTTTATGAATTTATATGTATTTGAAGGAGTAGATTATGCAAAATTAAATTTATTTTATTTTATTACACCATTACAATTTTTTGAACAGTAAGTGTTACTATTATTTATTTATTTATTTATTAAGAAATTCATATTTTTATTCAGTGAGGATGCATTTAATAGATCAACGTGACAGTAAAGACCTAATTGTTACGAAACATTCTCTTTGCAAATAAATGCTTTACTTTTGAACTTTCTATTCATCAAATAATCTTGAAAAAAGTATCACAGCACAAAAATATTAAGCAGCACAACCATTTTAAACGTCGAAAAGCATTTTGAATGATTTCTGACGGATGATTTGACACTGAAGACTGGAGTAATTGCTGGAAATTCAGCTTTAATCACAGGAAAAAATATATTTTAAATTATATTAAAATAGAAAACAGATATTTTAAATTGAAATTATATTTGACAATATTACTATTGATATATTTTTGATTAAATAAATGCAGGCTTAGCAAGCATAAGTGACTTCTTTCAAAAACATAAAACAACTCTTACTGACCCCAAACAGTAGTGTGTATTATATATTATATATATATATATATATATTATATGTGTAATATAGTGTATTTTTTATTATCATAATTTTATTGTTTTTAACTTTGGGTAAACATCTTCTTTAACACATTTAATATATTCCATAAATTCCACAGATTTTTCACACACAAAAAAAAAAAATCAGCAGAGGAAATCCAAGAAAGTCTGCATGCAAAGTCCATATGGGTCTGTGAATCAAGACCCAAATGCAAACAGACGAGTTAAACAAGCTTGTTTGGAATGCCTTGTCTTTCAGGGTTTGTGGATGTGAGGACTTCATGACAGATGTTAAGAGAAGGAAACAGTAAACAGTGTCTAAATGATCCTCATATGATCTTCCCCTCAAATTGTGCTTGCGGGGAAAGAAGGTTGATTATGTAACCACAGCTCTTCTGCATCATGAGTAATCCTGAGTATATTTTTTCTGTCTTGGCCCTGCTGCCAAGCAAAATGTTGCTGGAACGCTCCATCAACTCAATCATAGCAGCAAGGGGCAAATTTGTACATTACACTGCACACATCTGGCTATCTCCTTACACTGTGACCTAACTCTGCACAATGCAACAAGTTTTTAGCGACAAACAATTAGTCTGTTCACACTGAACATAAAAAACATGACCCAAGTCAGTCAGAAGATATTTATGAACTGAGGAAATAGTGAAGTGAAGAACTGATGAGCTGCTGATACAAGCATGTGTGAAATAAGCACTTGAATGAAGGAGCGAAATGAAAGTTTTTATGATTTATGATGAAAAGGTTAAGACTAGTATGTTTTAGACATGTAAAGTATACTCTTGCACATGATTATTGGGTGCTTTTATAATATACTTGCATATACGTTGTCATTGTGTGATTGTGTGTCAGTTATTTGACTTAAAAAACTAATCGCTTCACTTCGTAAGACTTCAAAATATCACCAAGATTTATTATTATTTTGACTCTCTATTCTTAGTTGTATTTTTATTTTATTAAATTTTTTTGACTCTCAAAATGACAGTAGCCATTTAGTAGTAGACTTGCATTTTATGAATCATCAAAAAGTCACTTTAAAAATAAAAAATACACACCCTTTAAGATGTATTTTATATAGATTATTAATTATTAATATTTTATGTAAATATAATTTTAACAATTAAACATTTTTTTTAATGAAAATTGTGTCATTTCGAACCACAAAAGAAGATATTTCAGAGAATGTTGGTAACCAAACAGTTTGGAGACCACAGACTTCCATTGTATAGACAAAAAAAAAACCCACTAAAAGACATTTCTCAAAATATCTTCTTTTATGTTCCAAAAATCCAGAGTAATGCTGAAAGTATGTATATGGTCAACAGTTTGGATTAATTAAGTTAAGATATTTATTTATTTATTTATGTTTCTGATAGTCTCTTATGCTCATCAAGGCTGCATTTGTGTGATCAAAAATATGGTAAAAACAGTAATATTGTAAAATATTATTACAATTTAAAAGAACAGTTTTCTAAATGTACGTTTTTAAAATACAGCTTTTTCCACAGCTACTGGTGGTGAGACCTGTTCTGAAATGGAGTTTTCGTGACATTTCTATACACAGCTTTATGAAGGAAGCCTTTGGGCCAATGAGATTTCTCAGTGGGCGGGGCCACTCTGCACAACGCTGAAGAAATAGAAACCGAGCGGTCGGCAAATTATCCTGCCGCTTATCACTCTTTCTCTAATGCTGTTGAAGAAATGTGTCTACTATGGGCTTCATCTCCTCCTGCTCTCGAGGAAACACTTATCGCTCTGAAGATGCCGGGCCAGGAAGAGCAAGAGCGAGGCCCGAACTGCCCCTCCAGCTCTTATCAGGTCATTGCAACTGGGTGGCCGCTTGTGTAAGGCAGAAATCGGAGCACCAGCGCAGCCCATGGAGTCATCGCTCAGGTGGAGGAAGAGGTGATAAGTCTTCACACGCGTGCTGATCCAGCAGACACACAGATTAGCATAAATGGCGTAGCAATAAGAGCAGCATACTACTTCATTCTATAACATGAACTTATTTCGCGTCCAAGTCCATTTCTAAATTTCGCCAGTTAACCTTTCACAAGCTTCTCCATTTCCATAATAATTGCCGTCAAATTGTGCCAGGCTTTATTTGGCCTCACACAATGCCGGAGACTTGCAGGCAGCTGCTGACCCGCTCGGGATGGCCTCTCCGTGTGGTACAAGAGAGCGCGCCTGTTTGTCTGTGTCTGTATATCTTCTCTGGAGAAAGCCAGCTAAGTCTCTATCTCTCCTGCCCCCTCAGCCCCATAAACAGGCCAGCGGACAGAATCATTATGCTGCAATTTTCCAATTTATTCAGTGCCTTCAACTTCTCATTAGTTTCTGCCTCCTCCATAAAGAGGGCACATTATCAGAAGCTGTCAGCAAAGAGCTCATAGGAGCTTCATCATCCATTTGGACTCTGGCAGAGGAAACGTTTCTGACCACAGGACATTGCTGTGTAGAGACTTCCTCTACCGCTCAGAGTCAACTCATTCTGTTCACTGAAGCTAAGTGAGTCAGATACAATATGCCAGATGCTGATTTTCATATGTAGCTCATATGTAATTAAAAAAATGCATTTAAAATGAAAAAATAAATAAATAAAATTACATAAAAATTATAAAAAACAAAGGACATTTTTACTTTAAAATAAGAAATAAAGTGAGTAATACTGAGTGATATAAAATCATTGTTAAATATAAAATCACATTATGACAGCCTAACAGATATGAAGTTGCAATAATAACAAAAAAGTTGCCGTTTTAGATATAAAGGTTGTTTCACATGATTTGCACCATGGCTTCAATGCACTTCTGAACACAAGCGGCACATTTGTGAATCGCTTTGGATAAAAGCATCTGCTAAATGATTCAATGTAAATGTGCTGCGACACCTTGACCTCCACACAAACAGCAGTGCAGAGAGCGTCACGGAAGGATGATTTTACGAGGTTGCCAGGAAGCAAGACAGCAGGAAGTGTACAGAGTAAACAGTGAAAATATTGAAAGCAAACGAAAGAGCATTGGAGTTCAGAAGGGAAAAAAGACAGCTTGAAAAATAACAAAAATATTTTAATTTTGTAAATCAGAATTTTAGAAGATACCTAACACAATATGTTTTATGGCAAACAGTATTTCAAGGTTGGCCATTTTGTTCCTAAATCAGTGTTTTGAACTGTTGAATTTTCTTGTTGTTTTTATAAGGGCTTATTGTGGAGTAGAAAAATGACAAAAAAAATATTTGTCTTTTGAAAATAAAAATGTTAGACGTTACATTTACCAAAATTGATTTTTGTGGCATTTTTTCACAGCCATTTCAAAATTCAAAACTTGTAAAACTTGTAGATTTTACTAAACAAATGTCAAGCTGGGTACCATAGTAAAAAGTATGTCTCAAAAATGAAACAAAATAATTAAATTGATCTATTTAAACACTAAGAGTGGAATTAGATATTAAAACATTTTATCGCACAGTAAGAAAAAGGACATTAATTTAGTTTTTTGCTAAAGATTGCATTTAACAGTTATTTAATTTATTACCAATTTAAATAAAAAAACAAACAGGAGTTTGACACTTGACGCGTTGCTCCTTTGAGTTGTTGCTGATATGAGACATGTGAAAGGGTCAAAACAACAAATGAAAAATCAGATGAGGAAGGAATTGTCTCAATAGCGCTCTGATTGGCTGATTATCCTATCAATACATCGGCCTATCATTGGAGACAAAGTGGCATTGATCTTTGAGAGCCCTTCACCAAATAACAGTGGTGGTTGTCAGTCATTCTCATTATCTTCCATCAAATCCATTGCCTTCTATTTATTTTCCACTACAATCATCAACACACTTCCTTTTTCTTTTTACTTTCTATTTCTTTGATTGAGCAGAACACATGAAATGTGTGCCAAGAATGTAGGCGTGAAGAGTGAGACTCCATGCTCTCTGTGGCGCTGAGCTCTGGGAATTGAATTAATGGATAAATTTCCCCTCAGAAAACAAGCTCTTTAAGAACAAGAAAGCAGCATTGTTCTGTGTCTGGTGGCTGAAGCTGATAAATGGCCGGACACACCTGTAGAGCTGTGGGTCGATCAGGTGGATGTCTAAACTGATATTTTTTCTACAGAAGGCTATATGATAGCAAATCTACCTCTTCTACTGGTGTCTGGTGAGCTGATACACAGTATAACAAAAGATTTTGTTGTTTTGGATGCTATTGTTCATTTGGTGTTATTGAGAAGAATATTGAAAGATGTACAGTATATCATAAGTATCACTAAACACAAAGTCAATTTTGTGTAGCTATTAACTTTGATAATTAGTCACATTTCTTTCAGACCTTTAGTCAACAAATCCGCTGTAAACACAACAGATGTCATGAAGGTGCAGCTTTAATTTAATAGAGATGAGCAGTCGCTAAAAACCAGCTCACTCACAAAACATTATTTCATATATTTCGTCATTTTCATCATAACTTCATTACACAGTTAATTTGGATTCAGATGTGACTAGAAGTAGTGATCTCCAAGTGGGTAAGTGCAATTTAGCAGCAGGCCTATCTGTTTTCACCAGACTGACCTATTTAGTCCGATTTTGATTAAATTTGGACAGGTTGTGAACATGGAGGACATTTATTGATTCCTCTCACATGATTTTTTATCTGTATTTTGTCATTTCGCCCTCAGATTCACACCATGTTTTCTTTTTGCCTTCTTGACAAGCCCTGACATTTGTGCTTTTTTAAGGTAGTTGAATAAAAATGTTTAATGTATTCACAAATGGTGCTGCAATAACATTTTAGCAACATGTATGTACTTGTTTGCATTTTTTTGTGAGAAAATCGAGTATATGCATGTTTAGCAGAAATAATAAATAAATAAATAAATATTACTGTAAATTAAAATTAAAGCAAGCATGGCAAAAAAGCAATTTGCTTTAGTCTATTTAAAAATGCAATAAACAAGAAATAAATACTATGCGAATCAAAATATGTACATATGTAAGAAAATACATTGTTAATGAAATAAATCTGCATTTTGAATTAATTGGTTGTATGATTCAATAACAGCAGTCAATTGTTTTGTTGCTAAATGCATCAGTATTTTGAACAAAAAGGTTGATTCAGTGGAATTAATGATTCAGTGAGTCGCTTGCTGTCACATAGTCCACGTGTTCAAAAAAGAACACATTTGCTTAGTTAGGGCACATTGCATGTCTTGTGGTAAACAATTAATCCATGCAAGTTAATCCACAGAAAAAGAAAAAAATCTTCATAATCTTTAGTCGAAATGTGAAAATGTAATCACTCCCCTCCAACCATCAGTGTGCTGTAAGCTAGAGATGGCAAGGAGGTGCTCTAAAATCAAGCCCCACTCTCTATGCAATATTCCGTTCCACTCAGTAATGTTTAAAAACTGAAGTAAAGCCGGTCGTAACTTCCGGTTCACACAGACTTCAAATGTGATATTCTTTAAACAACATTTTCTCATAAACGGCCATCATTTAAGCCACTGTGGTTCTTCCTCTACAGTCTGCACTCCAAGCAAATAAAACGTCAGCGACTCAAGTTCTCAGAATAAACCCAATAAGCTTCTCGCTACAAACAGCCCCACTGACAGCTGATTTCATATTTGGCACAGTGCGAGTGGGTTAAAAGAAAAGCCTCGACTTGTTTTGCATCTCATTTATGACACATTGAGGTTTCATCATCCACGCATGATGTTGCAGTGTTTTTTCCTCCCTTTAAGTGTGGAAGCGACGGCGGAGAATGCACAAATATCAAAATAGAATATTTAGACGTTACGTAACCTTCTACAGATTTAAACCCACAAATGAAGGTTTCCTCTGGCTTGGAGTTAGATGGATGAAGTTGTGGCCCATGTGCAGCTCCAGAGCCTTCCGTACGCCCCTTTAATGTGCTGCCAGGGCAATAATACTGAGGCAGAATGAACTTCGAGCGTGTCACACAAGCCCCGCTTTTATCATTTCAAATTACCTTCGGGTTTGAATACACTGAATGTCTGTGAGCTCAAGAGCAAGAAAAGGGAGCAGGGTATCTGAGTGACAGAGAAAATATTTCATATACAAAACAATATTATTAATAAGCCATAATCAAAGAGTGAATCGCATGGTGCATTAGTCAGTATGCAGTAAAGAAACTCTACTTCATTGGCCCTTTTATACATTTTCCCAGCTATTTATAATCAATGCTAGATGGCCTGCAGCTCCATTTCTTCATAGCTTTTTTTATATTTTAACAGTTTTAAAATTTTAGTAAGGTCACATTCGGTCAACATTGCTTGACGACTCTAAAATAACCATGGTTGGGGAAGTATTGTGTGCATATATATAGATTGTTTGGATCTTGCAGCTCTCACTTCATTTCCCATATTTCTCAGCACAAGCATTTATCATGTCTTCGCACGTCGCAAGTGTCATCATTCCAGACGGCATCTTTCCTTCTAGTAAATGATGACTGTTGGCAGCCGACAAGGGCATTCTCTAAGTTAACTTAATACGGTTTCAAGGAAATTGCTGGTTTGACAATGCAAGCAGCAGGTGTTTCTTTAAATCTTTTTGAGAAACCACTTACAGTGGGTACGGAAAGTATTCAGACCCCCTTAAATTTTTCACTCTTTGTTATATTGCAGCCATTTGCTAAAATCATTTAAGTTACTTTTTTTTCCTCATTAATGTACACACAGCACCCCATATTGACAGAAAAACACAGAATTGTTGACATTTTTGCAAATTTATTAAAAAAGAAAAACTGAAAAATGCTCAGTATTTAGTAGAAGCACCCATTTGATCTAATACAGTGTACATTAATGAGGAAAAAAAAGTAACTTAAATGATTTTAGCAAATGGCTGCAATATAACAAAGAGTGAAAAATTTAAGGGGGTCTGAATACTTTCCGTACCCACTGTATGTGCCTATACAATCTCACTCTATAAGGGGTGATGATGAGACTATCGCTTCATAATTGAGTGCTAACTACGGACACCATTATAAACGGATATTGTTCCTGACCTCATTCACACTCATTTTGAAACTCATTATATTGATATTGTGGACAAATGTGAAGTTTGTTCAAATATGAGAAAACTAAGATCAAATTCTAAAAGGGAAAATACTGTTTTATTAATACGAGAATCACGGGTGAGCATGTATGTTTAGAAAGTTTGTTTTCACTAAAAATATTTAATTACATAATTTCACACACACACACACACACACACACACACACACACATTAAAATGACTTTTTCAAAGACAGTTACTCATGTTATTGGGAGAAATTCACTGAAGAGACTGGCTTTATGCCATGTGAGGCTAATTGGCCTTGGGTTTGTTTAAGGCATTGTGATTAATGAAGTTTCTAATGAGAGCTTTATGATGAAGGCAGCAATCTGTCAGCCTATGACTAGAGCTCTCAACAGGGATAGAATGAACAGTTAAGAGGTGATTTGAAGAAGGGAATTCTCCTGACACAAAAACACAATTTTTAAACAAAAGCTTTCTTAAAAAGCTGCCACCATCCAATTTGTAGCGCTCCCGCTAATAGCCAAAAAGTCTGAAATTTCATTAAAGGAATCTGTGGCTTATTATCAGATTTGGTGGCTGAATGAAAGATGTTTTATGGCACCAGTGATTCCCTTTACACACAAAACACTTGAAGGAAATAAAAAATAATTATAAAAATATATATACACACACACACACACACACAGTGGTGTGAAAATTTTTCCTGTTTTTTTAGTGTTTTGCATATTTGTCACACTTGAATGATTCAGATAATCAAACTAATTTTTATATTACACAAAGATAACCAGGGTAAATACAAAATGCAGTTTTAAAATAATGATTTCATTTATTAAGGGAAAAAAGCTGTGTCACGAATCCGGTCCGTGGCCTTCCGGCCGATTGCCACTAGAGGTCATTCTACCATTACATTGACTCTCACACTACACAGACTGTTACATGTCACCCCGGACTACAGTTCCCATCATCCATTGCACTGATTACACACACACAGCTGAATGCACTGATTACACACGCTGAATCCAATCAGACATGCTACATAAGCCATGGACTTCCTCTCTCTAACCAGGAAATTAACGTTCTTAGAATTGACAGACAGTTGACCCTGAGAGGTCAAGTAAATACTTACAGTGGATCTAAATATTTATAATTAATTATAACTAGTTATGATTAATTATTCATATTTCCCCTTTGAGCTGATTCGCTACATACATAAGCCATGGCACTCCCCAAGTGTTAGTTGCTTTACAGAGCCATTCCGTGTTTCTGTTTAGTCTCTAGTTTTGTTTCGCGTTTATCTCTCCTCTAGCGATAGCTACATTACTGAGCCATTCCTTTTCCCATTTTTAGTTTTAGTCTGGTCTAGTCTTTCCGTGTTGCCTTGTTGTCTGTTTCCTGACCTTCTGCCTGTGTTTATTGGATTACCCCTCTTGTCAAGCCCTCTGGATACTGTTCGCTGATCGTAGACCCACGCTAACCCAAGGAATATTCTTTGTCTTGCCTGTGCCATACCTGTTTGCTGTTGTTTGACCCTGCCTGTGTTTGACCACTTCTCTTGTGAATAAAAGCTTGCACATGGATCCGCACGCCTCTCGCCTCGTCAACCCCGTTACAAGCTGTCCAAACCTGCCTGGCACTACGTGAAAAAGTAATTGCCCCTAAATCTAATAACTGGTTGTGCCACACTTGGCAGCAACAACTGCAATCAAGCGTTTGCGTTAAAGGCACAATATGCAATTTTTTGCCACTAGAGGGCGCGTATTCAAAACAAACAAAGGCGTAGTTAGATGACGCCGTGACTGAGGGTGGAATCATGGGAGTTGTCGTCTTCATCCCCACAGCCGAAGCAATCCGATGGGACTCGGGCAGAAATCATGTTCATGGATGAGCTAATGTATTAAAGATTTATTAACATCGTAGTATGAAGCAGAGTGAGGCGGAAAGCCGTCGAAGCAAAACGAGGGCGCTGAACGAGCGCGACACACGGCTCGAAAAGAGGGGGCAATTTTTCACATAGGGCCAGGTACTGTAGGTTTGGACAGCTTTTTTCACTTAATAAATGAAATCATCATTTAAAAACTGCATTTTGTATTTACTTGCATTATCTTTGTGTAATATTAAAATTAGTTTGATGATCTGGATCTTTTAAGTGTAACAAATATGCAAAAAAAATTAAAAACAGGTAGGGGGCAAAAACGGCACTGTGTATATGAACAAAACATACTGTATATATGAACAAAATACACAGCAAACACAATAAATCATTGAACATAAGGTAACTTACTGAAATAGTAATCACCAAACAGATCTTCATCCTCGTCATCAAAGTATGCTTGTAATGAAAAATGAAATCAAAATAAAAGGTAAGCAAATTATAAAAACAACAAATGTAGTGAACACAAACACACACGAGAATAAACTAAAATATAAAAGACCTTGAAAATCAAAGTAAAAATATACAGAAATCCCAGCTGTTGTTTTTCTTTCCTGAACAATCTGACGCTGTGAGATCAATGCTCATAAACACCCCGCATCCCCAAGTCTTGAGTGTTATTTCTGGGGAATGTTAAGGATGTCCATATTGAGGTAACATTTGAAGAGCCAAGCATATTGCTTTGGATTTAACTCAGTTCAGTGTGCTTCTGTGCAAACAAAGCATCTGTTGACTGTGCCAGAAACATAATTTATGCAACAACAACAAAAAGGAAATGTATGTGTAGACTAAAGCATGGTAGCACAGAAATTGTAATTACTGTGTCTCTAAGCAACCTGACGAATGCAACATGCAAACAGAACAGATCAACAGAGCATTGCATCACCAGCCCATATCATTTACTCAGTCTTTTATTGCATGACCTGCTATTCATTTTTCTTTCTGTAACTGGCTTTTGACAAAGCCCATTCAATTTTTAAGTCTTTCCACGTCAACAATCAACAAATGTTGACCTTAATAAACAACAGAAATTAGTTAATGGAATTTCCTTATTTCATGATAATTCTCTGAATACTTTTAGCATGTTAATATGCATGACAGTGTTTTTATGTATTTGGACTTGGCGGATTAGATCATGGCTGCTGCTTCAGAGCAAGTATGGACTTGTTTCTGCCAATAGATTCACTGACATGTTGCTGTGAGCATATATATATATATATATATATATATACTGTTAATTCAATAGCAGATCTAGACAGGTGGAGCTGGGGGAGGTGGAGGGTTTAATCTATCTAAGAAAGTTTCATGACTGAACTAGATATTAAATCAAATAACAAATCATAATGGTTCATAACAAAAAATTAATGTATTGGGTTCCAGCACTGGAATTTGCCTACTTCCCCAACTACACAGCATGCCAAAAGCAGTATGGCAAAAGAGGATGTTCAGACACAGCTTCTGTTTCACAATAGGCATATACAGTATGACTGTCACCTTGGATAGACTGATCATTTTGCAAACCATGATTTATTTTATTAAATATTAATTTATTTAGTGCTGTCAAACGATTAATCGCGATTAATCACATTCAAAATAAAAGTGTTCATTTACATAATATATGTATGTGTACTGTTTATTTATTATGTATATATAAATACACACACATTCAGTATATATTTTGAAAATATTTACATGTATATACATTTTATATTCTATATAAATATATTTAATATATTAACATAACATATTTTTCTTAAATATATACATGCATGTGTTTGTATTTATATATACATAATAAATATACACACTACACACTCTGTATTATGTAAACAAAAACTTTTATTTTGGATGCGATTAATCGCGATTAATCGTTTGACAGCACTAATTTATATTAGAAAAATTAATCTATAAAATATTATTAATATTAATTTGTACAGTTTTTTTTTTTTTTTTACTTTTGAATGCCAATGACTCTCAAATATGATTAATCCTTTGCAAGAAACCTGTTACTAAAATAATTAATAAATAATGAATAAAGGCAGTATTATATTGTCATGTACAAGCAACCATTTACTATATATTGTGTGAGAAAAAAATATTAAATGTAGTATTATAAAGACTAAATTAAATAATTATTTTATTTTATCTTAATATTATATAATATAAGTGTTTAAATATTTCCATTGGAAAGCAAATAGTTTAAATATTATGTGGAAAATATTTAATTCATATTTAATAATTACTTTAGAAAAGCTCACTTTTCTTTGTTTTATTTATTTATTCATTTATTTTTGGCACAAAACTACTTTATATGCAGATATACAGGTGCTGTTAATATGCAATTAATGCAATCAATATAATTCTTCAGAAAGCAGACTGAAATACAAATACCAAAATAATTTTGTTGTCATTCATTTCCAAGTTTATTAAAAAACTGTTTACACCTTTTACATGTTTCAGGCACAGGGAATGTACTCAGGCGTTAGTATCATCAGCTTTTGCTGCAGTTGTTGAGACTGTGCAGCAAGCTGGAACTAAGAAACTTCCCTCTACAAAGCGAATGCTTTGAGGTGACAAAAGCGAGAACAGATTAAACCACAGTAACGTGCTCCGTACAATGACTCAGATGCGGACAACACCTCTGAACACTGTCCCTTTATTACCACTTCTCACACCGTGGGTTCTTCTTGTGCAAAGGACAAGGGCAGACCCCATTAAGTGGCAAATTGCCGTCTCACAGCTTAATCAGGCAGCATCAGCATTCTGTAGGGAACATATGAAAAGCCATTATGGTCAAATCAATTCTCAATTACCTCTTTGCCGCCACCATCGACACGTTAAATAAACGTTCAGCGCTGTCACAGCTATTTCTCCTTGTGAGGTGACGATGGAATAGCTGTGCACGCGCTATTTGAGAGCCATGCGAATGCTAATGGATTGTAAACAATCATGAAATAAGAGCATGATGTGAAAGTGGGACAGATAAGCATCGGAAGGAACAAGCAGCATTAAGAGATTCATTAGAAGCGGTCACACTCGCACCAGAATAACGGCTCGCTGGACGTATGTCATAATGTGCCACGCACATGCACAGAAACACACGCACATTATTATACACAGATGCTAGCATAAATATACAAGAGAACATTCTTTTAGCCACCAGCAAAAATTAGAGCACTCAAAGCAAATGTGAAAACAAATGAGAGAATTAAGAAATTAGCTTTTTTGCATAATCGGCCTACTGTACATTTGTGCTTTGAATGTTTTAAATATTTGAGGAGGACATGTCCTCGTTCCACAACATACCACATGCTTCTTATATTTCTGTCTTTTTCACTTCACCTTCTTGTGTATTTGAAATTGCATCTTATTTAGAAGTTGATGTGATAAAATAAGGATTTTTTTTTTCATTTTAATTAATTACTGCTTGCCTTCGCCAAGACCCGCCCCCCTTCATTATTGTTGCTATGTCTGACAAGCCACACATCACGCTACACATCGTGTTCTCAAGCTGTTAAAAATATACCGTGGAGCAAAGAGTAAACTGACAACACGATGACAGACAAGACCGAGCAGGTTACTTTAGCTATGAAACAAAGTCTCATCTTTCCATTTTTCATTTCAGCTTTTCATTTAAGAAATTCAAACAATAAATACCGTTTTGTGGCTCTTTAATGTGTCGTGACAGATTGCTGTAGCTCCTCAGTTCAAGCGGCACGTGAAACAATCATCTCTTCCTCTTTACTAGTTATAGTGTGAAATAAACATGAAGGAACATCAGAAGATATCTTGTTTCACCTGCAAAAAGACAACAGTACACACTATTTTTCAAGATCAAGTCCACCAATATTAATCTACTCTCCAGTCTGGTTTGTTTGGCAGACAAAAATGGCAGATTCTGCGTTACGATTGGTCATATTGCCTGTCAATCAAATTCCCTGTGAAGGGTCCATTACTTGTTACGAGACGAGAGACATGCAAATCCATATGCAAGGCTTTATTAAAGGGTGTGGTCATGAAACAGGCATGGGTCAGACAATGGCAAACAGGTATATCGAAGGCAAGGCAAGAGATAAATCCAGGTAGAAGGCAAAGGTCCAGGCAGGGGCAAACAGAGTCAGAAACAGCAAGCAAAGGGTTAATCCAAGATACGTGGCGTGAATCAGAGACCAGGAAAACAGACAAGGCAAGACTAAGACTAGACTAAGAAAACTATGAAAACTTAAACAGGCTCGGTAAGGTAGCTATCCACTAAACAGGGATAAACGCAAAACAATACACGAGACTAAAACAGAAAACACGGAATGGCTCGGTAAGGCAGCTAACACTTGGGGAGTGAAAAATGCAGAACAATACTCGGCGACTAGAGCAGGATCAGGGTAGGTGTTATATAGTGTGTGTAATAGCATTCAGGTGAGCGTGTAATTGGTCTCAGGTGTGAGTGTAATCAGTGCAATGGAACATGGGAAATGTAGTCCAGGGTGATGCGTAACAGTCTGTGTGGTGCGAGAGTCAATATCATGGAAGGCCGACCTCTGGTGGCAAGTGGATGGAAATTCTTGGATCGGATTCGTGACATTACTATCTATGAAGGATGGTAACGTAACATATTGGTGGGTGCTATCCACACAGAATGAGTTGATGCAGGCAGGGGAATGGGAAAAAACAAGGTTGTGAGACACAAGTTGAACTTCTTTTAACTTGTGTGCCACGTTTTTAGAATGGCGTTTCATGAACGAGACACTGCAAGTCAACCGCATTAGTCAAACATGTCTATATTTACATAGAAAAACAATGGAAAAGCTGCGCAGTGAAATGCAAAAGCCTGTAAGGAACTACTTCTCTAAAGGCCCATTCACACCAGGAAAGATAACTATAAAGATAACGATAAAGATAAAGATATAGTTGCAAAAATCGTTCTCAATATTAAAGAATAGCAGAGTCCACACCACAAGTATAACGATAAAGGCACTGAGAAACAATATTGTTGGAATCACTTTCAGAATGATTTTTTTCCATCTGATGAACGATAAAAAATATTGATAGCCATCATAATCAATCAATCCTGCTGACACGAGCTCGAGAATTTAAAGAGGTAGACGAGCATGCGCTGAGAATAAACAGATGATATCGTCCGCTGGTGTGGACGCTAATATATCTTTAGATATTATTATCTTTAATATCTTTATCAATATCTTTATAGTTATCGTTCCTAGTGGTATCGGCGTTTGGTATCGGGGCATTTGAACGAGTACGAGTACGAGTACAGGAGGCCAGTATCGGGCCCGATACCGATACCAGTATCGGTATCGGTGCATCCCTAACTAAATGGTTAATAAATAAACTTGAATCATGTTGAAGTTGCATTCTTAAGACTAGATAAAAAATGAAGGAAGAAAAACGAAATCGAAATCTTGAATTGGTCAAACGTTCTGAAAAAAATTGAAGGGAATGAAGGAAAATAAAGACATACACTAATCAAAACTAGTGTGACAGATGGCGGATCCATTTCAAATGTCAACCCTGCCAGGTCTGGATAGACCAAACTCAACAATCCTGTCCACCACACACTGAAAGAATTAGGATTGTACGGTCATGAGAGAAACAATGATATGCTTGGTAAATATTTTCTGGTTCATTAATTTTGTATATATTGGATTCATTTAAATTGTGTGCTTATCCGGATTATTATACCCATAACAGCTCCTTTGACCTTTACACACAACAACACTAACAAACACTTTGTATTTTTGAAAATGGAACATTAATTTTATAACCCAAAGTCAGAATCTTCGAATAAACCTTATAAATTATCCCTAAAACATACAAACACACTTTCGCACACCAACCAGACACAGCACACACATTCACCGCTGACCTCCCTATTTGGTTTCACCTGTTGTCATGGAAACCAAAGCTCCTCGAAAAGTCTTTAAAACCTCTAGTTGTCAACATACCTGTTACTAGACATATTTGGAGTGGGGTGTTCATTAAAAAGCTAACTGTCTTCAATTTCAGTATTCAATTCCGTTTTCGCTTTAAGAAACGACGGGTTGGACGTCAATGGCAAAACGGTGTTATTTCTGCCACCAACATGAAAAAAAACAGAAAAGCAATCCTGCAGATTACCTAGTTTTCATAATTGTAGATAATCTTCATGCTCTTTATTCAGACACTTTAATTACGTGCGTGCCAGAAATCTTCTGGAAATTAGCAAATGTTCCTCTTCGCCTAATGAATTCAGCACTAAATTTCGGTTTTAACAGTATGTCTCTACAACAGTGGACAGATCTTTTAAAGGCATTTTAAGCATTCAGGGATTGATGTTAAATCGAAAGAACAATGAGTAATCACCTTTGACCTTCTGCATAATTCTGATTTCTTTATATGTAATTTTGTTAATTTATGACAACATAATTTCAATATAGCTAATGTAAGTGGTTTGGCTTTGTTAACATTAGTTTAAAAAGTAGGTTACACTTAATTAATAAAAAGATTTGGAAGTATTTTGGTCACACTTTATTTTAAGGTACAATTCTCACTATTAACAAACCATTACTACTTTTGCATCAATAAACTCCTAATTTGCTGCGCATTAATAGTTAGTAAGGTAGTTGTTAAGTTTAGGTATTGGGTAGGATTAGGAATGTAGAATATATGGTCATGCACAATATGTGCTTTACAAGTTCTAATAAACAGCCAATATGTTAATAATATGCATGCTAATAAGCATCTAGTTAATAATGAGAACTGGTCCCTATACTAAAGTGTCAGCATATTTTTCATTGTTAGTTCATGTAAACTAATGTAGCTAACTAATGTTAACAGTTTAACTTTAGTTTAGGGACCAATTCACACTATTAGCTAGTTGCTTATTAGCATGCATATTACTAGCATATTGGCTGTTTATTACTACATATAAAGCACATATTAATGCCTTATTCTGCATGACGATTTTTTTAGATCCCTTAATCCAACCCATAACTAAACTGAACAACTACCTTACTAACTAATTAATAAGCAGCAAATTAGTAGTTTATTGAGGCAAAAGTTGTAGTTATTAGTTAGAATAATAATAGTAAGAATTGGTCCCTATATGAAAGTGTGACCATGTTAACAAATAGAACCTTATTGTAAAGTGTTACCAGTAATACTTTCAATCAGATTTCACTGATGATTTTTTTTTGTACATTTAAAATGTAAATATGTAATATATAATTATGCTGTTTATAATTAAACAATATTATGCATCATTTAAATTTTAAACTCTGATGCTTAGATTGTGTATAAATAATTGGCTTACACTTTATTTCAATGTGTCCTTATTACAGTGTGATTGTAAATTTAAGTACTAAATAATAACCAACATGTACTTACTTTACGGTTAGGATTAGGATTAATATTTGGTTTAGGTTTATTTGCATGTAATTTTGCATAATTTACTGTTATTACTATAGTAAGTACATGTAATATGTAACAAGAACACTGTAAAAGAAGTGTTACTAAATAGTGCAATAGAGAGTATACAGAGAAGTGCAGTACACACAAAAACGAGTGCGAATGATTATATTCTTGTTTTAAAGCAAACAGAAACCCTTGTTTGCCTTTGTGACTTAATAATTCATGCATCAGAAGGTTAATCTGCACACTCATATCATACAATCATCTTTGGCCAAACTTTGTTTTCACATTTCACAGTTGATTTTGCTACAAGTTCTCATAACATGCGCAATGACTCCCAAGAGCTGAAGTTTGTGTCCTTAGACTAGTTAATGGCCTCAGTGCAAGCTGTGTGACAGTACACCACGAGAACTTAAAAGAGTGCGAACAGCGCCACGAGTTAAAGAATAGCAGAGTCCACACCACAAGTATAACGATAAAGGCACTGAGAAACAATATTGTTGGAATCACTTTCAGAATGATTTTTTTCCATCTGATGAACGATAAAAAATATTGATAGCCATCATAATCAATCAATCCTGCTGACACGAGCTCGAGAATTTAAAGAGGTAGACGAGCATGCGCTGAGAATAAACAGATGATATCGTCCGCTGGTGTGGACGCTAATATATCTTTAGATATTATTATCTTTAATATCTTTATCAATATCTTTATAGTTATCGTTCCTAGTGTGAACGGGCCTTAAGTCTGATATTGCATGATGGTGACATGCTGCAAAGCTGCTGTTATTTGTTTTAACAAAACATTTAATATTAATAATAGTTTACTGGTGTTATACTTTTAAGTCTTAAGATTTTAAGTGTTTTTAATATTATTCTAATTTTTAATATTTAATAGTTTTTAATTTAATATTATTCTAATCTAATTATTATATTTTAATAATATACATGAATATGTTTAAGACAAGTTTGTACAATACAGTATGTGGATTCATATTTCATTCATCTTTTCTGCAAAGATATTTAACAAGTGAATTTTACATTTACACCATGTTGACAACTTCATGTGTGATGCACGTGGAATAGAACTAAATGTAGGGATGCACCGATACCACTTTTTCCAGTACTCGCCCGATACCGATACTTTTATTTTTGGTACTTGCCGATACCGATGCCGATACCTATATTTTTATTACATTTGTAAATTTTTTAAATATTGGGTACAGAAACCAAAAGGGTATGTATAATGTTAGTTGGTTAACTTCATTTATCAAATAGATACAGTCAAACCAAACTACTTTTGCATCAATAAACTCCTAATTTGCTGCGCATTAATAGTTAGTAAGGTAGTTGTTAAGTTTAGGTATTGGGTAGGATTAGGAATGCAGAATAATGTCATGCAGAATATGTGCTTATATAAAGCACATATTAATGCCTTATTCTGCATGACGATTTTTTTAGATCCCTTAATCCAACCCATAACTAAACTGAACAACTACCTTACTAACTAATTAATAAGCAGCAAATTAGTAGTTTATTGAGGCAAAAGTTGTAGTTATTAGTTAGAATAATAATAGTAAGAATTGGTCCCTATATGAAAGTGTGACCATGTTAACAAATAGAACCTTATTGTAAAGTGTTACCAGTAATACTTTCAATCAGATTTCACTGATGATTTTTTTTTGTACATTTAAAATGTAAATATGTAATATATAATTATGCTGTTTATAATTAAACAATATTATGCATCATTTAAATTTTAAACTCTG
Source organism: Sinocyclocheilus rhinocerous (assembly GCF_001515625.1). Lineage (NCBI taxonomy): Eukaryota > Metazoa > Chordata > Actinopteri > Cypriniformes > Cyprinidae > Sinocyclocheilus > Sinocyclocheilus rhinocerous. The sequence continues at coordinate 712,972 of NW_015642832.1, forward strand.
ATGCTTAGATTGTGTATAAATAATTGGCTTACACTTTATTTCAATGTGTCCTTATTACAGTGTGATTGTAAATTTAAGTACTAAATAATAACCAACATGTACTTACTTTACGGTTAGGATTAGGATTAATATTTGGTTTAGGTTTATTTGCATGTAATTTTGCATAATTTACTGTTATTACTATAGTAAGTACATGTAATATGTAACAAGAACACTGTAAAAGAAGTGTTACTAAATAGTGCAATAGAGAGTATACAGAGAAGTGCAGTACACACAAAAACGAGTGCGAATGATTATATTCTTGTTTTAAAGCAAACAGAAACCCTTGTTTGCCTTTGTGACTTAATAATTCATGCATCAGAAGGTTAATCTGCACACTCATATCATACAATCATCTTTGGCCAAACTTTGTTTTCACATTTCACAGTTGATTTTGCTACAAGTTCTCATAACATGCGCAATGACTCCCAAGAGCTGAAGTTTGTGTCCTTAGACTAGTTAATGGCCTCAGTGCAAGCTGTGTGACAGTACACCACGAGAACTTAAAAGAGTGCGAACAGCGCCACGAGCAAACTGTGCCATTTTAATGAGGGCTCCTTCTCTAATCATTTAGCTGTAATCTGCCAGCGACATGAACCCACTGTCTGTAAAAGTAACCAAGGCTCAGTGAACAACAGAAAACGGGCAGATCTGAGCAAGGAGACTTGGGAAAGGGAGCCCGGGAACGTCGGCTGGGCGTTTCTTTGATGCTGAGAGTTGACCCGTGAATGCCAACAAAAGCGAGTGGTAATGAGTGTAAGTGTTGCCTGAAGGAGCCGTCTTTATCATATCATCATGCCACGCTCTTCACACACACGGTGGCTGAACACGGCGCCTCAGGACTCACTGCTGTGACTAGTCACCCAGCATTCTCTTGATCAAATCCAGCTCTCGCCATCTCTTTTAATTAGCTCCCACGGTGGAAATCCATTAGTGGTCGGAGTCCTGCTGCGTCTCCGTTTATTTCAATGTACACAAATACACACACAAATGGAGAAACTTCTTTTTTCTTAAACGTTGGTGCATTACAGTAACACACACAGGCTTGAAGTGGACTCCAGTCTCAGTAGGCAGAATAAAGGGTGGAGTTAAGGACAGGGATTGAATTTCTGCCTGTGGCTCTGAAAGGGAAGTTCAGAACGGAGAAGAAAGAGGAAAACAAAGATCAGTGGGCCACTCTGCATGGCTCAGAGCAGCGGTGGAAACAATGCGAACGATTCTTCTGAAAACATCACGCTGCTCCCAGTGTGTGCACATGCCGATGCTACAGTGAATGTCTGTCACAGTGGCAATAAGGCCACCGATGCGCAAACGCACATCAAACTCAACTTCTACTTTTTTGAAACGCATGCTGTCCATTACCCGAGTGAAGAACTTGTGTCACCAAGAATGTGAGATGGCAGGTGGCTACGAAAGCACGTCACTTTGGTGCTTGTGTGCTAATTACAAACACAGCTGGACACGAAGCAGATGCTCATGTATGGATGAAGATTATTCATAGAAGCAGCCATCTGAGTGGGTGTGGACCTTAGAGAAAAGATGTAATTAAGGCAGTAAAAGAAGTTCGATTGAGTGGGAAATCGTGTTTATGGTGATTTATTCTTTGTGGAATGCAAGATGCAAAAAGTTTAGGGTCAGTAAGACTTTTTAATGTTTTTGAAAGAAGGCTGCATTTATTTGATCAGTAAAAATAATAATACTGTAAAATATTATTACAATTTAAAATAGCTAAAAATGTAAAATGCAAAGCTGAATTTTCAGCAGCATTACTCTAGTGTTCAGTGTCACATGATCCTTCAGAAATCATTCTTATATGCTGATTTGGTGCTCAAGAACCATTTCTAATTAATATCACTGTTGAAAACCGATTTTCTGCATTATATTTTTGTGGAAACCATAATACATTTTTTTTTTCAGGATTCTTTGATGAACAGAAAGATAACAATAACAGCATTTATTTGCTAAATTTGCAATATTATTAATGCCTTAACTGCCACCTTTTGTCAGTTTAAATGCTCATGTATGAATGAAGATTATTTATAGATGCAGCTATCTGAGTGGGTGCGGAACATAGAGAAAGATTTAATTATGGGAGTAAAAGAAGTTCGATTGAGTGGGAAACTGCAATTGGTGATTCATTCTCTGAAGAAGGCAAAGTCGAGAGCAAAATACTTCACCTGGCTAACATTTAAGTGATAATCACTGTTGAACAAACACAAATCCATCCAGATTTATTTTTACTCCCTATTTCTATTGCATAAATCAGTGTTTCCCAACCTTTTTTTAGTCGCGGCACCCTTTGGAAATTTTAACAAACTTGTGGCACCCTACAAAATAATTTTGTCACAATATTTGAAATTCTAACTTCGATATGATAATTTGAAAAGTATAGATATTCGGTACAACAGGGAAGAACTGCAGAATATAATGTCATACAGATATTTTTAATATTAAAAATTGTCCATCAATGGTGGCAATCAGTAGGCTAATTTCTAATGAAGAGACCAATTTATATGACAGATTTTAATGCAGGCTTTTATTCATATGTAAACATTGTGAGATAGCTAGTTATAATGGTAATTAAACAAAGTTTTGATTTTACAGCTGGGTAATTTTGTTGCAGTAGCACGAGATAGCTTGATTTCAAACTTTGAATTGAATAAAAAATGACAAGTAAGCAGTCAGTAATAAAATAAAAACAAATAAAGAAATTAATAATGATAGCACAAATAAAAAATAACGACAGGCCTTCGAATTAAATAAATTGCGTTTTAGTTTTTCAGGTAGGTCTAACACACAATAGGGACTATTAAGAGATTTTTTCTTACCAATTATCCAAATAATGTTTAGTCCTAGAAAGCTATTATTATCAGAACACACGAGCATAACATAGCGGTTAGCAGATCAATGAATGAGAGGGCAGCGTTACCAGAGTAACAATACAGTACTACATCGATGTTTCCTGTCAGCTTGATTTCTGAGTGGACTTTGCTGGTCCGATGAGCATGAACGGTATACGAGTGGAGCGACTGAGCGGAGCGCACACGCATAGAAGCGGGATAAAACGCAGAGCGTCACACCACGTTAAAGTGAAACCTGAGCGGTGAACTAATTTTCGGCAGCCGAAATTTCGGTGCATCTCTAATTATTGGCGACATCAGAAATGGATATTATATAATAGATGCTTTTTTGAACATTTTAGCAATTTAAAAATATAAAAAAATTATTTTTTTACACGGCACCCCTGCTCTCGACAGACGGCACCCCGGTTGGAAAACACTGGCATAAATAACTGTCATACTCTCAAAACTGTTTCCTGTTCTGGAAACTGTCCACATAGTTCATATGCTTACACTTGAAAGAAGGGGCAAAAACGATGGAGGAGTTGATCTTGTCAAATGAAGCACTGCTGCAGAAGTATTGCTTTTTACTGTTTTTAATGTCTGCGGGGCTTGAGTCTTTCGCTGCAGTCTCGAGAGGTTTTCAGTGGCAGTGTCATCAACCACCATTCCAAACAAAAAAGTCCCTTCCTTCAAAGACGCACCAAATATCCTATGAAAAGTCCCTAGGGGTGTAGCAGTCATTGGCACTTTCTACAAAAATGGTACATGGCTTATATCTATAAAAATGAAGTCAAATTTTTACTTTTCAACCAAGTGTGATTAATTGTCAATTTTTCACTATTTTTGTTTTCTTTGTGCACAAAAAGTATTCTAGTAGCTTCAAAACATTACGTCTGAACCACTGATGTCACATTAACGCTGTCCCTTCTGCCTTTCTTGTCTTGTCAGTTGCTTTGCTGTCTATGCAGGGTCAGAAAGCTCTCGGATTTCATCAAAAATATCTTAATTTGTGTTCTGAAGATGAACGAAGGTCTCACAGGTTTGGAACGTCAAGAGAGTGTGTAATTAATGACAGATTTTTCATTTTTGGGTGAACTATCCCTTTAGTCAATTTGATTAGTTGAACTTGACAAATACACTATTATTCTGTAAATAGCTACATATAGTGTTATTTTAATTTTGCGAGCTGATTTGATCTAACATCTGATAGTTTAACATTGTATTGATTTAAGTCACAGGACTCCAGTTTAAACCCTATTAGTGGAACGTGTCAATTTCCCATGTTAAATCCTCCGACTGTGTGAGAGATAATCAATGCTCAATGCCCAATACCCAATTCCCCTTATCACCATCGCCATCATCTTCCTGTCTTTCATACCACCAGCACATGTGAAGGCTCACAATAGGAGCACGTCACTAGAAGAAGGCGAACAAAACTGGAACACTCCTGGCAGTGCGTGATGAGACGCACCTGGTGCTTATTGCATCTCGCCGCAGGTATCATAAATCTCACATTGTGCCTTTCCTTTGCACAACCTGCTTCCATTAATGCATGTGGTGGCCTTGATGTCCAAGAATGGAGCAGCATAGCTGGGCTGGCTTTGAACGATGACTGCCTGCATTCAACCCTCTAGATCTACTTCCCCTTTCTGCACACACACTCACCTCAACAAGGAAGTCTTGCTCCTTTTCTGTTAGCACCCCCTGGAGTTTCACATCTCCTCCCTAAACACTTTGCTCCATTCGCGTCCTCTCCTTTTTATTTTCTGTGTGCAATAAAAGCCTTTCAGAGGCGTGCAACTCTAATCTCAACATTTTGGAGAACCTGCAGTGCTTTTTTTTTTACAAGCACTAACAAAAAAGTTTGCTTTTTGATTGTGCTTCATCTTTGGTATCACTGACTAAATTTGAAAAATGTTTACAAAAATGCTCACAAAATTGATTCAAATAATATGTTTTGCCTCTCTTAAGTTGCAAGAGCTGATCACTAGTAAACCGAACCTGTTGCTAATCAGCTCACTCAAACTCGTTCTATACATTAATATGAGATTAATAAGCTGTATCCATAATGTAATGTAATGTTAAAATGTGAGCGCTGCAATGTTCTACACCTAATGCAATGAAATAAAAAGTATGTGAACATTTTTTTAAATAATTGTAATATTATAACATTTTCTATTGCAATGTATTTTAAATTGCAATTTATTTTTATGATGGCAAGGCTAAATTTTCAGCAGCCATTATTCCAGTCTTCAGTGTCACATGATCCTTCAGAAATCATTTTAATATGCTGATTTGGTGCTCATGATTCAGGATTCTTTGATGACTAGAAAGTTCAAAATAACAGCATTTATTTAGTTTTGCAACTATCTAGTTTTGTAAATATCTTTACTGTCAATTTTGATCAATTTAGTGCATCCTTGCTGAATATAATGATTACTTAAAAAAAAAATCTTAGTGGCCCCAAACTATTGAACAGCAAACATTACTGTGTTCATAAATGTTTATGCATGTTTATATTAAAAAAGGCATATTATTGTCATTTTGCACATTATTTTTAACTAAAATATTATTTTTATAAACTACAATTATGTAATTTCAGACCATGTACTGTATAATGGACAAAAATGTATTAATATTGCACAACACTAATATAATTAAATGGACATTTCCATCAAAAGACAAAAACTACAACTAGGCCCTAAAACTAAATGTGTGAAATGAAGAATGATCTTAAGATAATCTTTTTAATGAGACTAGTGTCTAGTGACTATATTTCAGTTATCTTTCTGATGAGACTGATAACAGAAGTAGAACTGTAGCTTCACCACAGCACATCCACACAGATGTCTCTGAATTTACATGCTTGTGTCTGGTGCTTGTTTTATGAAAGGAAGAAGCTACAACTGTGTCAGTTCAGCAGTCAGCGAAAAGCATTTTATAAATATGACCTGATAACAAGATAAACGCATAACGTGGTACTTGACATTGGCAAGTTAGACAGGCTGCTTTGTTGCAATAAAGTCTCGTTATATCAAAGAGAAACACCACTTGAGATTGCAGGCATTGAGATGATTCCTCTTTGGTTTGTAAATCGCTTTGATCTCGCCAGCGCAGTGAATGCAGTCTTCAGAAAATGCTACGGCTTTACAAATATTGACGCCTAAGTGTTGGGAATCATATAAATAGTCCTTATTCAATGATTCAGTATGCTCAATTTCACCCCAAAAAAGACTGAAGGCCTTTGGGGGAATGAGAACATTTCATTTAGATGTCTCATTACACCGGCATTCGTTGTTGGAACTAATGTCTTACCAAATTACAGATTTTCCACTTAATTTAGATGCACTACCCTTCTGATACATCTCCAATCATCAGTGTCTTTTCATTTGTCTCTTCATTGGTTTCATTTCTCCACACCCAAGTGTTTTTCTCTCTCTTTCCTACCTGATTCTTCATCAGTCTTGTGCTCGTTTTCAGAGTCGGTGAGAGTGAGAACCGAGTGGTTGGGGCTGGACAGGCAAGAGCTGCGGCGGGACTTCAGGGGCTGCCCGCTCCACAGCTGGACGGCGCGCTCTGGGGTCATGACCCCCTCGGGGTCCGAGTCGGCGTCGGATCCAGCGTTCAGACTGTATCTGTCCTGCAGCAGGCTTATATCAGAACAATATACAGTGGATGACGGAGCAGGCTCACACGTTGGAACTAATGTCTTACCAAATTACAGATTTTCCACTTAATTTAGATGCACTACCCTTCTGACAAATCTCCAATCATCAGTGTCTTTTCATTTGTCTCTTCATTGGTTTCATTTCTCCACACCCAAGTGTTTTTCTCTCTCTTTCCTACCTGATTCTTCATCAGTCTTGTGCTCGTTTTCAGAGTCGGTGAGAGTGAGAACCGAGTGGTTGGGGCTGGACAGGCAAGAGCTGCGGCGGGACTTCAGGGGCTGCCCGCTCCACAGCTGGACGGCGCGCTCTGGGGTCATGACCCCCTCGGGGTCCGAGTCGGCGTCGGATCCGGCGTTCAGACCGTATCTGTCCTGCAGTAGGCTTATATCGGAACAATATACAGTGGATGACGGGGGAGGCTCACACATGCCCAGATCTGCCAATGCGAAGCTCCCTGTAATGAGAATACAAGCATTAATGCACGAAAACAAGAAAGAGTGTGTTTGCTGCAAGGCATCCCAGACTCCTTAAAGAGCTGGATGACTCTGACTAAGAACTTGCTTTGCTAAATTACATAATGACAATACAATCTTCATTCTAGCAAGTCTTCATTTTGGTGTGTAAATTAATTTAAGCTCTGTATTGTCCCAGTCATCTGCATTCAGAAAGGCAGTGAAAGGGATGATTGTAAAATATGTTATGGTAGGATAAAAGGGAAATTCACACCACACCAACAGACGTTGACAAATAGCAACAGACACGTTCGTCAGATTTTATCTGATCAGTGTGAACTGGTCTAAAGACTTTTGGCTATTTTTACAACTACGAGAACAACGTAACCCTTTGCAAACACTTTCGATTCTAAAGCAAAATTGTTTGGGAAAAAATTACGAACATAATATGTAAAAATGTATACTGAACTGCAGATTCACACACACACACACACACACACACACACACACAAACATTACTACAGTATTTTTTAATTATTAGTATTACTTATTATGTTTCCATATTTTTTTTTATCAAACTATATAATACTATTAAACTATACAAAGCTATTTTACAGCCATTTACTAATAAACAAAAAAGGCAGTAAATAAAAAAAACTACATACAGAAAAAAATATATAATATATGTGTGTGTGTGTGTGTGTGTGTGATTGTGACTGTAATTATATTTATTTAAATTGATTTTAGTATTGTAAAGAAATGCACATATAGACAATGTTTATTTTATTATTTAGTATTAACTGATTTCATGCTTTTAAGCTAAGCCTTTAAATGAAAAGACTTTTAAGAAGTCCAGTATGTTGTAGTATATAATCATTTATTTTGTAGTATATATTAATTTTACAACACTTACGATTCTCTCTATCAGCTTAGATATATGAATTCATTTAATTTACATATGAATTAATAAGGGAACGACTATGCATTAATGAGGTAAACATTAAAAGGACATGCTTATTCGTGAATGAGGAGGATCCATAAATCTGTGCACTGCATAAAACCACAGCAATTAATGACTTCAAAATAATGACTCACTATTACATTAGAGCGATGCAAAGCAGGAAACCACCAATATTTAATAATAATTTCATAAGTAGCTAAAAACATTATGCTGAATGGGCTTTGGATTCAACTACTCAGCAGGTTGAAGAGAAATTTGCAAGAACAACCTATTGAAGAGTTGTATTTTGCACAAATACGGGGAAAAAGCACAGTGCACATCCACATAATATGACTGCACAACACAATAGTTAATGAGGGAGAACAGAATAGAGGGCACACAAGGATTTAAATAGGAGCAGGAGGTGTTCGGGAAAGAGTCTCGTCCTGCACCAAGACACAGACCTACACAGTGCATACCTGAAACGTAGTAACGAACGGCAACCGGGGCCAGCTCCACGTAAGCTGTGAGTAAGAACAGAATGTCCTTCCATAATCTAATAACTTCACTCACAACACAGTGCAAAAGTTGCACCACGTACAACAAACCTGCTTCATATAACAGAAACTCCCTGGCTGGTTTTATGTGTGGAAAAGTCATGTTGAGTGCTCTGCCTCCCTGCTGTTGTGTGTCTACTCCAAAGGGAAAAATCTTCCAAGGTGTAAATTTGAGATAGTGTCTAACTGAACAGCCAGAAGGCATTCTAGAAAAAAAATCTCGCAAAAGGACCTACTTTATAAAAAAAAAAAGGCCAAAAACCCAGCCTCCTAGAGCGTCTTGTCTGTTTAGACACAATTTCCCCTTTTTGCTCAGACACCTTGGACATTAAAGTGAATATCGCTTTTCAGCAGGTGCTAAAATCAGAGAGAGTGGCAAGGTCATTTGTTGAGGGAGGGGTTACCATGGTAACATACCATTTTTCGCATGCCATCAGGTACAGTGAAGAGTTTCGGAAAAATGCATGAAAATCTCCCTTCACTCCAATCATCTCTTTTCAGGCCTCAGACACGCCCTGATTGACAAAGAGCCCCGCTGTGACGGAGATGCAAATGTTAACACAGCCCGCTAAAAGTGTGAGCTCCCATCAAAACATTCCAGGAGAGGAAAAACAGGATGCATGCTGTTTCAAAACCCCAATGATTTAAAATGTTTGCATCTTCATGTTCACAGAGCAAAGAGGATGGGTCCGCGAGTCCTAAGTGTATGATGCTATCAACACATATCAACTGTTCTTGCAGGGTGAGCATTGTTTTTTTTCCCTGTTTATTTTCAGATGAGACAGAGAGATAGATTTGGCAGAACATAATCTACTGCCAAACTATTTTCAGCTAAAAACCAGAGGATAGGTTATTATTTATGTATTTACCGATTGAATGAATGATCAAACGAATGCATAGACAAATTTTCCATGATTTTTATAAAATTATACTTTACTACATATACTATGACTAATTAAAATTACATTTTTCATTTGAAGTTATTAAAATTAACCCAAAACTGAAATTAACAATTACTAAAAAATATCAAGCAATTAGGCAATATAATTAAGCAGGCAGAGGTGGTGAAACAATGTTTTTAAATGGAAGTGGAGAAAAGAAAGGAAAAGATTAGTTATACAGAATTATTATTACTATAATCATGCACGGTTACTCAAATAAATAAATAAATAAATACATACGTACGTACATACACGCATATATACAAAATATAATTAAGCAATCTCACATTTGCACACTGCTGTACTGAATACCAGTGTATAGCCGGGCCTTTTATGGATGGGCCTTTTTCTCATTTCTTGCTAGAGAAACAAATCCTCTCTCACAAGTCAAACAGTCATGGTGTAAATGATGCCTTCTAAAAAGGCTAGACCTTCACAATGAAGCCTATATTACTTCATAAATGTCAACCTATTTCAATAAATCCTCCGACCTTTCTGAATTCCATCCCAGATTCTTTGGTCTTTGAGCATTATTGTCTATGTTGCACTTCTTTCTTTTTTGTGAAGCTAAGCAGTCATGCTTTCCATCTCCAGAGATCAATACCATCAGGGTACAGAGGATGCAGTCAGCATGCCCTGAATAATTTTGGCCTGCTTGGCTGAACTGCTGGAGAAAAATAGCTGCTGTGGAAGAGAGAGCTTCCCTGATTCCTCTAGCCACAGTACGGGCCATTTGGGTCATTTTGTTGTGTATTGCTCAGTGCTTGAGCTGACTGTCTAACGGCTGTTTCTTCGTCTGGGTCTCTTATTCATGAGAGCTCCTCTGGCTGGCTCTCCTCTTTAAACGCCTGTGGTGACATCAGAGCACTGCATCCTTTTGTTATGCCATCTTTATTATTTATGCCTCTGCTTTCTTAAGGTTGCCTTTGAGTCGCAATGCAACCGTTAAAACAGCAGCTGCATGTTCATCGCCTACAACAGGAAAATGTTGTACAGGTGTTCAACAGCATGGCAAAACTATGACAGAACAGGTCAGAAAGTAAATTGCAAATGTTTTACTGAATATATGACAAAATACTTAAAGTGTTTGTTCTGATTGTTAGTTTTAGGGCTTTTTTTAAATAAAATGTCTATATAGCATTTTTTTTTATTTGTTATTTATTAGTTCCCTTTCATGGGAACTTCGAACTGCGTCCTCTAGGGGTCGCTAAGGGGAACGCCTCGTCGTGACCCATGTCTGAAGCATACATTGAAAAAACACCAACAACACGTTGGCCGGCGACAGCCCATGACATCACTACCGGTGCGATTATAGTATAAATAGGCGCCGGGAGAACGTCATCCTCTTCTTCGTCTTCACTGACTGTTTTGTTTGAAGCGTGCATTTCCAGTGTCGGCTCTAGGCCCTGACCACAGTCCTGAGCCTACTCTAGCCCCTGAGTCTGCATTGGAGCCTGTTCACGCCCCAGAGTCAAGTACAGAGGCTGCTGCACTGTCCATAATGGCTCTGCCATTTATGTGCATTTGGGCAGCACATACGCCCGTAATCCCCACCAAGATTTTTTTTTTTTTCAGTTTAACCAGCTTGAGTTTAAGCATGTAGAACAACTACCCAATAAAACAGTCCAATAATCTAACATTGAGGGCATGAACACATGAATTAACGTTTCTGCATTTGACCTTGGCTTTTGACACCATATGCCATTCGGTTCTGTTGAATAAGCTGCATAGCTGATTGGGTTTCTCTGGGATGTTTTTTGATTGTTTTCACATTCATGCTGCCACTAGAGCAGATTATCAGGAAGTATAGCCTTGTTTATCACTGCTATGCGGATGACAGTAAGATCTACATCACCACTAGTCCTGATGTTCATTGCATGTAACATGCCTTTTTTACATCCAGATTATATTATTGTAATGCCTTGTTCTCTAGTCTTCTAGCTAAATCTTTAAGTTGACTACAGTATATTCAAAATTCTACTGCTCATGTGCTTACTCATACCTCTCCTTGTGAATATCACACCGTTGCTTTCACAGTTGCACTGGCTTCTCATTATTGCTAAAATTGTTTATAAAGTTCAAATTTTAACATATATTAGTCCATATACTGCTTCACATTCTCTCCATTCTGCCAACACTCTTTTACTTCAGCCTACATGTAAACTTAAGTTGTTGTGACACACATATAAAATGGTCAGGTCAACTCTGCTCAAACACTGACTCTCATGATTGCAGAGAAGAAAGGAATGCAACAGCTGTGTGCTTCTATATATTAACCAAAGTGATAACTATTTATATATCAGTCATCTACCTTGGTAAGTATACATAAATGAGTGGCGTAATCAATTAAGATTTTACTTTTTATTATCAGAAACTAACTAATAGTTCCCTTTCAAGGGAACTTCGAACGTCGTCCTCTAGGGGTCGCTATGGGGAACGCCTCGTCGTGACCCGTGTCTGAAGCATACATTGAAAAAACACCAACAACACGTTGGCCGGCGACAGCCCATGACATCACTACCGGTGCGATTATAGTATAAATAGGCGCCGGGAGAACGTCATCCTCTTCTTCGTCTTCACTGACCGTTTTGCTTGAAGCGTGCTTTTCCGTGGTAAGAGCGATCTATATTCCTATCGTTATGGCGAGCACTAGCAAAGCGTTTAGAGGGTGTGTGCATCCGCGTCGTCGTTATTTGACACCTGATGACACACACGATCTCTGCGTTGTTTGTTTGGGCAAAGAGCACGCACGCGATGTCCTTGAGGGGGCAATCCGCGTTCATTGCGAGCGTATTTTAATGAAAAGCTCCGCTCTCGTTTGTCTCTCTTTTCGAGGAAAGGGGGGCAGCCATCTGCTCCCCGCGGCTCAGGACCCACCGCTGCTGAGGCACGGAGGAGGATGGGCTCGTGGGGATCGCAGGTGGATCCGGCTGATGAGTTTAAAAAGGGGTTTTCCCTCTCGCGCTCGTCGGCTGTGGACGAGAGTAAGCTGCTGGAGGATGATGTTATTTCTTTAACATCGTTTGATCCGGGGGCCGGTGCTCTGCTGGGTTCAACCCAGTAAGAGCAGGAGATGTCTGAGGACGGCGAAGAAGCTGAGGCTGAGCCTTCCCAATCCTCCTGCTCTGCGTATGGTGAGTTTTTGAGCGTTATCTTTCTTACGCATTCATCGATTCCAGCATAAGAGTTATGCCAACGTCGAGGCGATGCGCGGAAACGACTATGAGAGGATGCCCCTGTAAAAAAGACGACTGGCTAGCTATCTTTCTATGGGTGAGACGTCCTCTCTTAAAACTCCCTCCTTGCCATCTCGCTTAGATGGCAGGGCATACGCAGCAGCAGGTCAGGCTGTTGCTTCGTTGCACACGATGCGGTGCTCCAGGCATATTAGGCTGACCTGCTGGAAGACCTGGATAAAGGCCTGATGAGATAGCTGAGTTTCGCCTCACCACAGATCTCACTCGCTGTGCTACTAAGCATGGCAGCTATAGTAGGTATTGAGAGACATCTGTGGGTGAACCTGGCAGATATCGGGATGGAAGAGAGGGGCTTTCTTCTCGATGCGCCGGTTTCACCTTCCGAATATTTTTGGTTACCTCCGTTGAGACGGTGGTCGAGAAGTTCAGGGAGGCAAAGGCGCGCTCAGCGGCCTTCAGTCCTTCATTTCAAGATGGTCCAGGTCTAAGCCCGAACAGCATAGGGGTCCTGGTCCGTCTCGGTCTGAGGATCAGAGACGGCCACAGAAGGCTAGTGTCGCAGCTCGCGCTCCTCCCCCGCCTGCGGGTAGGGTTAGAAGGAATCGCGGGTCAAAGGGAGGTAGGCAAGACCTAGGGATGTGATCCAGACAAGGCATCAGCGCTTTCGTCCGGATCAGAGTGATACTTGAGTATCTACTCGTTTCCTTCGGGGGTCTTACATCTGCCCTTAGCTCCTAATCCCCCTATAACCACCAGCACTCCACCTGACCGAGGTTAGGTAGGAATTTTCCTGCATTTCCGTCTCCTATGCTGGACCTATATGTTTGGTTGGTTCTATGGCTTCATAGTGACCACCTTGCTGATGGTCTGGACTAGAGGCTTCTTTCAGTCGCCTCTTGAACGGGGCTCCGGCGCGGGAACCATGGTGGGTGAGTATGATCCATTCTATATATATATATGTATATATAT
>NW_015642832.1:726722-742081 GCF_001515625.1 Sinocyclocheilus rhinocerous
TGTGTATTTAATGCGCTGGTGGTTGTGTGTATAATCCATCTGCGAGCCTTCTTTGCAGTGTTTTCCGGGACCTGTGTGTTTCTGTCCTTTTTAAGGTAGGTCCTCTGTGAGCACCCCTTTGCTGGATTCAGAAACCAGGTGCTCGACTTGCAGTGTTACCTCACTCGTCGATATTGTGTCCAGCCGGTATGATAGCCCTGGTTCCGGCTTCATGCGGCCAGGTCAGAGGCTTCTGCGGGAGCCTTCTTGATCATCAGGCCCCCGGCACGACACTGCAAAAAATTCCTGGATGTCCGGGCTCCAGGATATCCCCTCTTGCTGAGGCATCGAGCGGGAAGTATAGGTGGCATTTGCGAGAACCTTCTTGTGTAATGCTGTCTCAGGCAGTGCTCCCCTCGCCTTAGAGGGTCGTATTTGAGCTTGCCTCTCCCGTTTGGCCCAGTACCTCCGGGTATCTGTGATCAGATGCCTGGAAATGTTAATCCATGCTATGGTAAGTGCACACGCTAAGCTCTGTGCACTTTCTGAAACCCACATAGTGGTAAGTGTGCACGTTGAACACTTTGCGCACTTTCTAAAATCCACATAAGTGGTAAGTGTGCACGCTAGACTTTGCGCACTTTCTGAAATCCTGTACGGTAAGGGTTACGCGTTATAGCTTCGTTCCCTTTTTCTGAGTTGGTTAGACCCCGGTACCTTGGGCTCCACTCAACCAGTGTGTCTCTATTTTTGATACACTGGAAGTTGGTTCTTTGACACTTTGAAGTATCGCTCCCCTCACCATTGAGGGTTACTATGAGCATGCTGCTTCCTATCGAGCGCCTGGGTTCGCTCCGTGGGCTGTTCTCGTGGTAGTATTAGCAGTGCTCCCCTTTACCAAAGGGTTGCCTATGAGCGCGCTATTCTTTCTGAGTTTGGAGTTCTCCTCTCACGTGAGAGTTGAGTTCTCTGTTTTCCCAGAGCACCTGGAACCAGTAGCATCAGGTGAACTAGGCCCTTCCAAATCCGCCTCTCTGATGCACTGAGTTTTTGGCTAGCTTGCAGTACACTTACCTCTGATTCTAACAATCATGCTGGGCGAGCCCCCTCTATCGTTGAGAGCTGGGTCTGTGTTCCCTCAGCTAGGTAACTTTACTGCTGGCAGTTCCAGTACTGGAACATGCTGTAGGTCCGAGCCTCCCTCTCGTTTAAGAGCTGGGTGTGTTGCTCCCTCAGCTAAGTAAATTATTGCTAGCTGTTCCAGCATTGGAACATGCGGTAGGTCGAGCTCCCCTCTCGTGTGAGAGCTGGGTGTTTGCCCCCTCAGCTAGAGATTTACTGCTAGCCATTCCAGCTTTATATCTTAGATCGAGTTGGTGACTCTCAAACATTGGGTTTGGTATGCACCATTCCATCTATGAGCTGCTCTTTCAGAGTGCAACGAGAGCCCCTTAGAACGGTATCCTAAAATTTTCAATGTATGCTTCAGACACGGGTCACGACGAGGCGTTCCCCATAGCGACCCCTAGAGGACGCAGTGTCTCGTTCCCTACTCAGGGAACCATGGTTATATAAGTAACCTGAGACGTTTTAATTTATTTAATTGTAGTTATTGTAGTACTTTAAACTACTTTTTTGTACATTTTATTTTCATATTTTTATTTACGTTATTTCATGTAAAAATGTTTTATGGTTTCAGTTTAAGTTTTAGTTTACAATAATAAACCTGATTTGAACAACTATTTTTACAGCCTTTATTAATGTAACATCACTCAATAATAACCTTGCCCTTAAATTAAATATAGCGCATTTAGATGCATCTGGTTTGACATTATTCTAAAAGTAATGGTATCAAAGCTACCACATCATTACTTGTAAAAGAAAAAAAAAGGGGGGGGGAGTATGGTGGGGCACAATACCTTTTCTTTCACATGCATGAAGATAATCAGGCTTTCAAGAGGCTTATTTTAGACAAGTTATAAGGCACCATTTTTTTCCTCATAAAAGAGCCAATTTTAATTTCCAGGCTAATTTGCAAGGCTTATGAACCCCTGGATACTTGCATTAGAGCCCATTAGGGTCTGGAGGGGGTAAGAAATTAGGGTTAACTCCACTGGTTTACCATTTGCCTTGTGCAAATGAGCCGGCTTAAAAACTCTGAGAGTCCAGGTGCTGGGTGTGACTAAGAGTCTAATAGGTTACCTTGAGTGCAAGGAGAACAGAGAAATGCCAAAGCCCCTTTCTCTGAAGAAAAACATATTTTTTTCCACCCGACAGCAAAGTTAAAACTTTTAATCTTCAGAGGATAGAGTGAATTTAAAAACTGTACATAGACACAAATAAATAAATAAATCTCATGTCAAACTTGTATGACTCACTTTCTAGATCTTCATTTCTTCATTCAATGTGAAACCACCGTGGCTGAGCACTCTAGCTAAAAGTACATTACTGAAATTAACCAGAATCAAGTTTTTTTTTTTCTTTGAACATAATGTCCAATACTAAATTAAGTACAACACTGTGTGGTACTAAAGACCAAGTATTAAATCTTTGAAAGATGGGCTGAGAAGAGGCAAGATGCTTTCTGGCATAATTTGTAGCAGACCTGCCCTTGAACCCATGCTTCAATAGATAACCATATCAAAGCCACACACTGGGAGGGGAGAGATAAACAGCAGGACTTTGAAACAAGAAAAAAAAATATTTTTCTTTTTCTTATAGAGGACAGTGAGGAATTCCTCAGGGAGCAGTGCTGGGTCCCCTTCAGATGTAAAAAACAAAACAAAACAAAAAAAACCTATGACAGATTATCACAAAATAAGCATTCAAGGTTAACATCTATATGTCAGGCAGAGATATTCTACATCCACATGGAGTATTCCTAGCATTTCACTTAAAAAGATAACCAAATTATAGTGTAGTACTATATGTATTGTAAGCATTTATTTAATTCACACCACATTATTTCCATTCTGAAGTTGAGTTGTGACCAGGCCTTAATAATTAGAAAATTATTTTCACAATTAATGTCTCTCCCAGAGTTTAGTTTGCAGTTCACTCATTTGTGGCTAATTGTTTGCCTTGCCGCAAATTTAGTACCTTCAGTCCACAGCTGCTAACAATATCCCTGTGTTCTCAGATTTAGAGCGCATATGGCTAAATAATTTTGACGTCTTACAAAATAGCATTACTCCTTCAGTTAAAGTCATAATGTATTCAAATATTAAAGTGCTATAATCTTTACACATTAAGTTTCAAACATGTCTCGTTTCTTGAGAACGACATGGAACATAACCCAACAGACACACGCAGTGCCATGCAAATTACAAATTATGCTGTTACATAATTTTGTTAAAATGAAACTGCCTGCAGAAAAGAAGAACAGATGAGTAATTAATACTGTAGGTCTGGCAAATTAAATATTGACATGATGTTTAAGTGCACTGTTCAGTCCTCCTTTTGTTTTTTTTTCTATAATCTATAATATAACCAAACAACAACAATGGTGCCAATACTCAACAACAAAACAGCAAAAATGTGTAAAATAATCTAAGGCGAATTCACTAAACTGCTGTGCACGCACACACACACACACACACACACACACACACACAATCCCTCTCTACAGCAGGCTCCAGGGACAATCTCCCTGGAATAACCTGAGGTTAAGCGGCTTGCTCAAACGCACAGATAGCTCAAGAATTGCCCTTTGTGTGGTTTGAACCAACAACAGTGATGTTTCCTGACCTTTAACCATTTTGCCTGCAAGGTGCACTCACAATGACTGCCATACATGGTTTGACACAGTTTTCAATATAGTTTAATAGTGAATATAAATTGCTGTTCACAATTTTACTTCCATATTCTGAAATATTTTGCTTGACACTGGATATTGTAGGATGGTACTTGATTGGATTGCGAAAAGTGGGTGTTAAGGTGCGGTTACATGTACTTTCACAGACAAAATACATTGATTTCAAAAGGAATCCATGTAAATGGGATTTTGTTTGAGGGCAAATTATTTCCTCACACTGATTTTGTAATGGGTTAAAGTTAGTCACAATGACTCACCGCACTGACCAACAGAAATCTGTTTGGTTTGAAAGTGACTTCTGTATGAGCTACACTATTGACAATAGATAATGAACCTTTTTTTTTGTTCACAAAATTTCACTGAGCTTTCACTATTTTGACCAGCCCCTAACATACCGGATTGGAGCCAGAATGAATGCTAAAACTGAGCCTAGCTATTCGACATCAGCAAAAAGCATTTTTGCTTTGAAACAACATGAACTGTTGAATTATTCACAATACATGCATGCATTACAAAAAGCAAATAGTGTAAATTTTTACTTCATGATCACTT
This sequence comes from Sinocyclocheilus rhinocerous, assembly GCF_001515625.1. Classification (NCBI taxonomy): domain Eukaryota; kingdom Metazoa; phylum Chordata; class Actinopteri; order Cypriniformes; family Cyprinidae; genus Sinocyclocheilus; species Sinocyclocheilus rhinocerous. The sequence goes on from NW_015642832.1 coordinate 731,068, forward strand.
GAAATTCTACTAAAGAAAAAATGTAAATTATAAGAGAAAGAGAGATTGGGAGAGTGAAGAGGGAAACAGAGAAACAGAGAGAGAAAGATGCCATGAGACAGTCAAGGCCATTACAGAATGGAAAGCAGAAAAAATATATGCTTATACAGTAAATGCAATCCATTGTATCAACCATTTTTTTAAATTGTCCATATGCCACAGCACACAAACATACTGCCTCTTGCTACACAAGGTCGACATCTCCATGAACAGAAAAACCAGCAGCCATCAAGATAGGTCTGTTTAGGTGTTTATACACCAGCTAACTCATCTTCACCATTTTAGCTTCTCATTCCTAGTGCATTCTCATTCTTATTCCACTACAGTCTCCAGTAAGAGCTCTCCCAATATTACATCTCAAGCACTGCTCATTACACACCACTCTGTAGCAGAGGCCTAATGTCCCTCTTCAACATGGAAAAGATCTCTAATTGCGATAGAGACTCACCTAGACCCCCACAATACTTCAAAGCTCCTGTAACAGGCAGCGGGTTTAGGAAAATGTTACAACAGCATTAAAATATAATCTGCTTTTCATTGTCAGTTAAAGACCGTGAGCGTTGCTCACGTCCCTCTGTTGACTTTGATGGCCACCGGCTGTATTGTGGATGAAAATCCTATCAAGAGCTTGTTAAACTACCTACTCTTACTCCAAACAAATCGAAACCTGAAAGCGATGCAGTCACATTGGTATTGATCTTGAGTGACAAGTCCATATGATGCAGATTTAAAATTAGCCATCATGTGGGAGAGCAAAATTCAAAAAGGAAAAGTACAGACTACTTATTCCTTTTAGTAAAGCAAGCTTAAGGTTTTGCAGCTAGTGCACTTAAGGTCCTGTTTACACCTGGTATTAAAGAAATTGTTCACTAAAAATGAAAATTGTCACTATATACTCCATCTAATGTTTCATCCCTGTTAGTTTTTTCCATGAAAAAGAAAAAGGGGGTTTGAAGCAGCTTCTTGTGAAGATCCATGGAACTAATCAAGCTAATTTGAAGCTAATCAAGCTCATTTGGAGCTAATCAAGAAAAAAGTATCATAAAAGTATTACTATTCCAAGTCTTCTGAAGCCATATGAAAAAAGTGTGTAAGAAACAGGCCAAAAATAATGTCATTATTCACTCAACATTTTACCTTCACTACTATCAAATCAAATATGGTGCAGGTTTGATGTCATTGTGTTTGATTACGAGACACTCACAAACCATAGAGGTTTGATGTTATTGCAGTTCAACTTGCACCATATACATTGGAGAGCTACAGTGGAGGTGAAGATTACCAGTGAAAAATGACTTTAGGGATGCATAAGTCCTCATTGAATTTGCTTCTTGATGCAACAAGGACAACATGGACCACCTACTCATATAACAAAATTACTGCATGAAAACAAGGGTTTGAAACAAAGACTATATGACATGTTTAAAAATAAATAAGTAAAAAAATAATAAAAATGACAAAAGCACAACAAAATTACTAAAACATCAACTAAAATTTAAATGAAAATAAAAAATAATCTGAATTATTAATTATATATATATACAACAATGATAATATAATATAATATAATATAATATAATATAATATGACAATAACCTATCCACGCTTGCTATGTTTTTTTTTTCAGTGGAATTATTACATTTTTTTTTGCTGAAAAGCAGAAATAAAAATGTAATTCAAATTCTACATATCAGTTATCAGAGATAAACATAACCTGTATCGTATCAGCCATAAAAAAGACAATATCAGTACACGACAGGCTGATCTGATGTGTGTGGTCATGAAATCAGAGACGATTCACTTGACGAAATCCGATCAGAAGTGGTCACCAGCCATGCATTTGACACGCGACATGTCAATACCAAGTATAAACTGTAATCCCTCTTGTCTGATCACTTCTGATTGGATCATCCGAGCTGGATGTTAATCCCAGGTGTAAACAGGGTCATAGAGATGGATATAGTTACTGCTTTCCGCCTGATTCACTCTCCTCTATCATCATTTCTCCCGTATCCCTTTTACCCACATTACCCATACTGTAATCTCAATGTTCTGCTATGTTTGGAGCAGCTCTGCTTAGTAAGAGATGGAATGGAGGACGATAAGACCATGCTACCAGATGTTGTGCTGGAAAAAAAGTGCACTAAAGGGACCATAAGAGGGTTCTGGGCTGCCTAAGAGGCAGAGCACTCCTTTCCACAAATGTCCATAACGAGTGCTCCCGTTCTTCCGAAGCTCCCTCGCCATATGGCCTTTACTGAGGCAAAGCTGCCTGCGGAGCCCTGTTCACTCACTACGGCCATGGACCACCAGCTTGGACCGTCCTACAACCAAAAACTCCTCCCTCGACCATATGAGCATATCCACGGTGAGTTTGTTCAGATGTAATGTGGAGCAGACTACAGCTGGCAGGTAAAAAAAATAATAAAAAATGTGTGGACCAGAAACCTCAGGCTACTGAAAGCTAGAGACTACTAGTCTATCATTTTCTCTCTGTAAGTCTGAGTCTGTCTGATCCACTCTAAAGATGAGACAGCAGTGTGCAGCTCGGTCTCAGTGGTTTGGGCTATTTTTACAGCACACGGTGAAGGAGAAAAGTGACGACAAGGTCACCTCTTGCTTTAGGTAGATGAAACTTTGCTATAATGAGATGTGGACACTGATAATGGAGCACATCTCATCTCTGACTATTAAAGATTTTCTGTTTCGTTATGTTTTTGATCTACACCTGAGCCAGCATCTATGGAAAACAGAAGCCTGTGAAAACACACACACACACACACACACACACAATGAATGACAGGCAGCATCCCTCTCCTGGACATTCCCGAATCAAAACCTGACAAAAAATGCTTCAGGCTGTATTGCGAGTTTGGCTGAGTCTCCACAGAAATACCGTGCTGGTGGAATTCAGACAAAATAACCGTATGGTGATCCTGGATGCAATCCGGACTGAGAACCGAGAGCAGAAAACCCCAAACATAATCATACTAATGTAGTAGTGTAGTTGATTAATAATAAGTTTGTAAGTAATATATACACACCCTTTTGGCTGTTTTGCAGTTCACCTAAATCTCACAAGTGTAACCAACTTATTACAACCAATATATATAAGTATGTATGTACGTATGTATGTATTTATTGATGGAAATAAAAATTAATATACCTTCATATAAATACTGTATACACTACTGTTGAGAAGCTTGGGGTCAAAAAGAAATTTGTATTGTTTTTAAAAGAAGTCCGTTTTGCTCATGAAGGCTGCATTTATTTAATCAAGAAATACATTAAAACAGTAATATTGTGAAATATTATTACAGTTTAAAATTCTGTTTTCTATTTTCATATATTAAATCATTACCCAGTCGTCAGTGTCACATGATCCATCAGAAATCATACTAATATGCTGATTTTTTTTTTTTTAGAAACCGTGAAGCATATTTTTAGGATTCTGTGATGGATATATATTTATATTAGGGAAAAAAAGAGAGTAAGTACAAAGAAAAAAACATGATATATTATTTGTTTCACAAAGTCAAAGAATAATAATTTACTAAATAAATATACGAATCCCATTTACTCTTTGGTACATTCAATCCATTTGAACTAATATTTGCCTGTCTCTTCATCTTTTTCATATGGAAATATCATTCATGATACAAAAATGAGAAGACTTAGGCCTACTTTAAAAGTATAAATATAAGATGTAGTCTTTCAATTAATATAAGCTCATAAAAACTGTTTGTATGATGCATGTAAGCTGTTGCAACTGCCAGCCATTCTAAAATCTAAAAACTCACAGTTTTTCTACTAGATGAAACTTAAAATGTGAGGAAAAGGACAGCCTGAGCAAATATTGAAAGGATGAAGGTTCCTACTTCAATACTGCATCTCACCTCTATTATCTCTGATATTGACAAGCCTGGCTAAAGGTGTGTTTGTAAGGACAGCTTTCAACATGGCACAAAGTTTTCAAAGCCTTTCATTTTCACCATCTATTTTCTGTGCAACAACTAAATAAGGTCAGTTGGTCGAAAAGTAATTATAGCCAGTTAACACTTCATAGCAAAATCAATTTGAGCAAAACAAAACCTGCTTTCACAACAATTGGGTTGGGTTTTCTTGGTAAAAACAGTCTCTCAGGATAAGAACACTTTTTTTTTTAATTTACCAAAAGAATATTTCCTCTGTGATCTGACCCTAATCGACAAATACGCTCATGGCTAAATACCAGACAGAACACAGCTTTTGTCAAAAAGAAAAATCTGTAAACATTAATACACACATCAATTGAAAGTGCTCAATGATATTCATATGGCAATCACTGAAATCACACCCTGATATGACCATCCTCACTGTAAAAATTAAATGGCATATAATAAGATTTTTTTTAAATGGCAATGACATTTTATACTTAATGCTTCTGTGAAATTTAAAGACCAAAAAAAGAGTTGGGAACCATGGTATAATATATTCAGGTTCTTTTAGTAATATAAAATAAATCTTTCATTTATCTTCAATTAGTCATTTGATTTAGATTTAGGTACCACATGATTTTTTTACAGAATCACTGCTCTAATCGGTTTACCAGGTCAGTGTCACTTGCATGACAGGAACAATAACTTTGAACAAATATTTGTCATGAAATGCCGGCACAGTATATGCACACAGATCAAAAGTTTCAATAGCTGCAAATTAAAACTTACCACAGAAAATCATCGTCTCTGTTTTTATTACAAGGGGATTATGTGGGTTAAAATGGATAATACTCATCCATGATGGCATTTGTATTAAAGCCCAAACTAATGAGAAAACTCTGACCTGCTGTTTCCAACATGCACTTAAGAATTGCACATACATTTGTTAAATTCTTCTGTTTGCTTTAAACCTCAATATATGATGTTATATTAAATGGGAGCATATATAGATGTACACATAAAATTTGCCATGTTGACCAACAGAAAGCTGCTTGGTTTGAAAATGAAAATGGACCTTTCTTGTCTGCTAAATTTTGCTGGTATTTCACTAATGTGACCGTAGCAAATAGAACAGATACCATATTTATCATTATGATTTCTTCCATTCATATATTAATTAAGGTAACAATCTCACCTTGTCTGACATACTCTTCTGTCTCCTGGTGCACCAGCTCCGCAACACATCCTCCATAGCGCAGGTGTCCATCCTGCTGATAGGCCTTCAGCGTTTTGCTGGAACTGTATGATTTCTGTGACACTATATGGTAGTTCTCACTGTCCAGAGAGGATGTGGCGTAGTGCAGATCCTTTCCGCGCTGACCCTGTGTCAGAGAGCGCTGCCGTCTGTCCTTCAGATCCATGACTGCAGCGGCTAACGGACAATTATGTCAATTACCTGCAGAGGGAGGCATGGAAGACATTAGGGCTTTGCAATTTCAATGTACCATGTTTTTAAAGATAATGTGCCAAGTTTAAAAACAGTTCAACTTTGGTTTTGTATTCACTTCAGTTGTTCTGTGTGAATGCCCCCTTACATGTGTGTCTGAGGGTTTTTTGTTGTTGTTGTTTAAATACAAATGCACTCTAAAAAATGCTGCGATTTGGTGCACTCTTTCGGGGAATAAAGGTTTGTATACATTTTATTTCATTCATAAAGTCTTTAATGTTATATTATTTTACGCAACGCAACATAAAGACGAGATGTTAGTCAGCTGCGTCAGCAGCAGTCGTTTCGCGCTGGAAACACCTTTGCCTTGCATAACATAAATAGATTTTATTCGTTATAATACTGAGTGTAAATTAATTTGATGTTAAAATATGTTCTCTAATTTCATTACTGTTTGTTTTTGGGCAGGGTCTTGGAGTCAGTCACGCCATCTCTCAGCTACGAGTGAAACGTGAGGCCGCGGTCTAAAGTTTGCAGTTCCCCCGCGAACAGCAGCCCTTCACCGGCTCAGATTTCGGCGACACACCGGCACGAGAATTAGCACTATTTCGGTAAAAAGCAATTACAGAGAACGATTGAATACACTTAAATTAAAATGCTACTTCTATATGCCTTTTTATTTCTAAAATGCTTGTTAAACGAGTTTAAATGGATGTAATGTTGTAAACTATGCTGTATTCACCCAAATAAATTCAATTTGTCTTGTATTTTGTCCATGGGTGTTCTTGCTTAATAATAAATGTTCATCTTTTGATTATTGCTGTTGCCTATGGTAATTCTGTGTGTGATTTTTAATTTCGAGCCCATTTTAAGCCAGCAATAATCATTTTTAAACAATATATTAAACAACCCAGCATGGTGGGTAAAAACGTTTAACCCAACCAGCTGGGTCAAAATAACCCAGCATGTGTTCTGTCCAATATTTACCCAGCACTGGGTTGCCAAATAACCCAAGTTGGGTTGTTTTTAACCCAGCATTTTTTAGAGTGTAGTCACTATAATTTCAACAAGTTGAAACCTTACCAATGATATATATCACATCCAATCTGTAAGGTGTTTTTCTATTCCTATTATAATTATGATGATCATATTTCATAAAGTTTGTAACAAAACAGCAGTTTAAAAAGCAGAACTCAAGAGTCGCATATAATACTGCATACTGTATATGCATTAAAAGCCACTCGGTTAACTGGTTAGAATGCAAAATAACAATACAAAAAAAGTAAAGTGCTTATAATTTCTCAATATCTTTATGTCTTATAGTTGCATTTAGCAGAGCTGGGTGATGACATATGTACACTCTTTTTTGCGAAGATACAAGCAATCGTTGAGATAAGCGATATAGTATATATCACCCCACTTGAGTATATTGTATGTAAATGAATTTGAATGAAGTTATTCTATACTGAGCAATAATACAGTTTACAGTTTTTGTGACAATATACAGTATACAGCTGCCGAGATTTGCTATATAGTATATTGCTTAATATGAGTATACTATATGTGTCCTCTGAATTTAAAGCATTTTGAGAGCAATTTTCCCCAAAGTAGTTACATTTGCAAGATAATAGTTCTTTTACTCACACATTCTAAGTGCATTTTTCTGTTAAAACAGTTGTCACCATGATTTTCTGTTTTGTAAAAGCTTCCACAGGGCGATTAATAAATGCCAACTTGATAAACAGAAAAACATGTCTATTTGTACCTGTTAAAACCAACAGTTGCTTCTCTATTAGCAAATTCCCAAAGCCACATTCTACCGAATGGCTCCCTATCAGCTGTAGATCAAGTCGATAACCACCCGCGAAAACTCTGTAAGCAGATCAACGATGGATGTCATATTGCAGGAGAAATACATACCCTAAACATCACAACAATGTATCAAGCCTCCCAAACAGAATGTGCTATCTCCAGCTTGAGACAGACGTATCCTCATGATGTCTTATTATCAGGTAGAGACACAGAGTCTCTATCACACCCTCCTACTCTACATCTGTGTCAGTGTGCTGAGTTAGCCAGGCATGGAAGCCACTGGAGGATCCAATCAAAACAGTGAGTCTTTGGCAGAAAGCCTGTTGTTTAGGACTTTTACATAATTTAGTCATGAAAAATAGCACTCTAAATGTTACAAATGGGGAAACAGGGGCAATGAAAGAGATACTACACCTCTGTAAATTACTGGCAGGTCTTTTAGGACATCTTACTCTCCTGCAAAAACTACACAGCCAAGGCAAATATTTTCACCTCAATCTATAAATGGTAAGCCCAGAGAGACGTTGCTTTAACGTCAATTTCACCCAGGAGATTAATAAAGTACCGTCCTACGCTATCCCATCCACTTACTGTAAATTACCGTGTGGTTTCGCTTACAATAGTTGGCAGTTGGCAGAGATCTACTAGAGTTTGAATCAATTACATCCTGAGTATGTAAATGAAGAGGTGAACTCATTTTGTCCATTTGTTTGATGTTTGACAAATATAACCACCAAAATAAGGAAATATGTGCTGGTAAAGCTGGTAAAGCATTGTTAGATCTAATTTAAATCTGCTCCTCAAAATGAAAGTCTATCTTCTTCCGACCAGAAACACATTCGGCGAGTCTTCTGGCTTTGTCTTATGACATCAAGGCTGATTTATTTGATTCAAATTACAGCAAAAACTTGGAAATATTTTTAATATTTAAAATAGCTATTTTGTATTTGATTATATTTATAATGTCATTTATCCCTGTGATGGCAAAGCTAAATTTTCGGCAGCCAGTAACATGATCCTTCAGAAATCATTCTAATATGCTGATTTGGTGCTCAAGAAATATTTCTTCTTATTATTAATGTTCATATTAATATTTTTGTGGGAGCTATAAAACATTTTTCAGGATTCTTTGATGAATAGAAACTTCAAAAGTACTTATTTCGTATAGAAACTGCTACATTATAACAATATAAATGTCTTTACTGTCACTTTTAATCAATTTAATGTGTCCTTGTGAACATAAATCTGAAATATGAATTTCTTTAAAACAAAAATAATTTACCCCAAACTTTTAAACGGTAGTGTAAACATATAAATATCAAAATTTGTGCTGGCACCAGGCATTCATTTTGCTACTATAAGCATTATTCAGTTAACTTCGAGTACATTACTAGACAATTTGACCCTAAAAAGTAAAATGCCTTTGAGAAAAAAGTTGTTTGGTTGAAAACATTAAATCAACAGTACTAAAACACAAATTGAGGCCTTCAAAGAGAATCAATTTGAGAGCAAGGCAGCAGGAAACAGCTCTGTAATTGTTCAGGTTGGACACGGCACTGCGCTGTCAATATGTTCAATGAGGACAGTGTTTGCATATGGGGAGGCACTCTAGTTGTTTATTGATTGCCAATTGGTATTTACATTAATAAATGTTTCATTGGCAGACGGGACGTGCAGGCAATGCAAATCATTTGTTTTGTGGAACAATAATATGACAAATATACATTACAGTTTCATACTTTACAAGTTTCAAATAAATATATGTTTGATGTCACCCTTGCCATTAATCTGGCCTTTGATAAAGTGTGTTCAAACAGGAAACATGAAAGCCAACCAATCAAAAACATTGACATAGTCATGTGCATTGCAGACGTGCAGGTTGTGATGTCAAAAAAGGTAAAGGCTTATGAATATGAATTAGGTTATGCTCTAAAAATTATCTTCTAATTAACATTATCTTTTTTTTTTTAGATAAATCAACAGGTTATGTGATCAACTGATTCAGAGATAAGGCCTGTAGTTTAGTATTCACACATTACAGACTCAAAACTGACATTTAAACAATAACATTATAATTAGAAATGCCCAAAAATCCTTTAAGCAGCAATCTCAGTGGAGTTGCTGAGTGAAAACATAGAGTTATTAGTCAACATAAAACTAAATCCTAATTAAACAATGATTTGAGGAAGTGTTCAATCAGTGTACAATTTAAGTGCTCAAATGAACTGTGATGTTTAATAATTTTATTCCTATGTCACTTTTGGTCCTGGGATATCAGAGAATAGTGAATAAATCAGGGGTTTTTGCATTAACTAAAACTTATACTAAAATGCTAAAAAAAAAAAAAAAATGAAATCATTAAAACTAAAACCATTACATTATCTAGTAATTAATAGTTTAATTTGAAGTACTAAAATAACTAAAACTAACTGAAATAAAAAAATAATAAAATAAAACCCCAAAAAATGACAAAAACACAACAATGTTACTAAAACTTCAACTAAAATTCAAATTCAAATGAAAATGGAAAATAAATGCTATTTTTTTCATCTACACTATTTTTTTATAAAATATGAACAAAAACTATATATCAATGATATTAAAGTAACACTGTATTAAATATATGGATTCAAGTATGACTTGTTGGTTTAGTGTAGGTATGCACCAATATTAACATTTAATAATAATAAATTGATAATTATTTTAATGTCGTAGCCAATAACCAAAACATTTCCAATTTAAAAAATTCTAAAATATTTTGTTTAAAAAAAGATGAATTTGGTCATCACAAAATTATGTAGTCTTAAAAATGACTATTCATTTTGAAATTTTTAAAGATGACATTTAACAGTGTTATTACATTATTTTAACCATTAACCTTAAGTGAGCATTAGATGCCGGCAAAAGAAAAGAATGTAAAAAAAAAAATAAAAAATAGAGGAAATCTACTGGCAGTAGGCAATCTACTAAATCACAGTTTTGTACAGCTTAAATTGACACATAAACAAGTATAATGACCAGTGGTGTATAAAGTACCTGAAAGCCATACTCAAGTAAAAGTACAGATAGCTTACCAGAAAATGACTTTGGTAGAAGTTGAAGTCACCGCTTAGAATATTACTTGAGTAAAAGTCTTAAAGTATGTGATATTTATTGTACTTAAGTACGAAAATTATTTTTTAAATCTTAAACGTACTTAAGTATTGAAAGTAAAAGTACAAGTAAATGCAAAATGGAAAAGAAGCAAATAAAAATGTGTCTTTCATTTCAACATAAGAAAACATTTCTGGAATCTGCATCTGAAATAGCATTTAGATGTATTTACACAGTTAAATGTAGCTCAGAGGGGACATGGATGCATTTAACCTGCAGTTACAGATGGATAAATAATGTTTTGTTTTTAACATAAAACGTTGAATACTGATATTTGAAATGATTTAAACATGAAAAAAATAGTCGAAATGTGAAATTAAAACTGCCAGGTGACAGCAAGTGACTGCTAATGAGTGAGTCATTGAGATTCAACAGATTCGTTCAAACGGCTAATTCATTCAGGAACAAAGCATTTAAAGGGGTCATATGATGCTGCTAAAAAGAACATTATTTTGTGTATTTGGTGTAATGAAATGTGTTTATGCGGTTTAAAGTAAAAAAAACACATTATTTTCCACATACTGTACATTATTGTTTCTCCTCTATGCCCCGCCTTTTTGAAACGCGTCGATTTTTACAAAACTAATCGGTCTGAAAAGCGAGGTGTGCTCTGATTAGCCAGCTATCCAGTGCGTTGTGATTGACC
>NW_015642832.1:742140-744690 GCF_001515625.1 Sinocyclocheilus rhinocerous
ATGCTTCGGGGAAATGTATCGGAGTAAAAGTATACATTTAAATTAGGAAATGTAGTGGAGTAAAAGTAAAAGTTGGCTGAAATATAAAAACTCAAGTAAAGTACAGATACTCCCAAAAAATACTTAAGTACTGTAACGAAGTATTATTACTTCGTTACATTACACCACTGATAATGACTGTATCATATATCACCCAATAGTCAAAATAGAGCTTGATGGCTAGAGGCCAACCATTAGCTTTCAGATAAACATGTTCAGAGTGCAACTGCATCCACTTTAGAACATTTTTAAAAGACAGGTCAAGTTTGCAGCACTGGAGACGATCCACACAGACACCGCTCCAACAACGATCCATACGAAAACTCTGCTGAATGTCAATAATTGATACAACCTCTCTATCTATTCGGGAATCTCAGTGGCACCGTAAGACAGGCCGTATTGGGCTACTCTATTAAAGTTAATCCACCAAAATCCATCTTGGGCAGAGCAGTGTCTTAATCAGTCTAGAAACAAAAGGCCACGGCAAACGCCATGCTGAGACTGACTGGTGCTCGCGCCCCGCACAGGGTGACCAACTGTTAACCGTGACTGTTCAATTAGAAATGCTTAGATCAAGACGGCAGGGAGGGGAATGATAATTATAACAGGAAATGAGTGGGGAGAAGCTGCTGGAGAGAGCGGAGAGATTTATAAGGATGTGAGAAGGGGGTGCTGTGATGAGGAAGAATGAGAAATGAGGAACGTACCTGATGGGTTCAATTTAAGGAAAAGGGATAATTCACCTAAAAATGAAAATTCTGTCATCATTTACTCACCTTCATGTGTTTTGAAACCCGTATGTCTTTCTTTCTTCCTTCCTTTTCAATTAATAATGAGTTAAATTTCAGTCAGTTTTTCACACTAAGCTTTAGAAGACTTGGAATATAGCAGGTGGGCTATATGGACTACTTTTATGATCTTTTACCATTATTTTATTCTATTCTATTTTATTTTGATTGAATGATTGATTGATTGATTGATTGATTGATTGATTGATTGTCCTTTCTTTGGCTCCTGGTCCCCGTTCACTTTTTATTACATGAAAAAGAGCAGCATGAACATTCTACAAAACGCCTTCTTTTGTGTTCCACAGAAAAATGTCATTCGTATGGGTCTGAAATGAAGTGAGGGTGAATAAATGATGACTATTTCAACAAACTATTTCATTAAACATGAAATGGCATGTCTCTCTTGTTCATTTCCAGTCTTTTTTTTTTCAGTATGAACATTCTGCAAAAATGTCTTCTATTGTCTTCAACAGAAGAAAGAAAGTCATATAGGTTTGGAATGAATTGAGAGCGAATAAATGATGCCTGTTTTCATTTTCTATTTCATCAAAAGTTAAATGATGTGTCATGGTCCCCTCTTGTTCATTTCCAGTCATCGTTCACTTGTGTTGTTGTTTTTTATGGCTTAGAGTGCCTGGTCCCTATTCACTTTTATTAGAATGAAAAAGAGCAGCATGAACATACTGAAAAACATCTTTTGGTTTCCACACAAGAAAGTAAGTCATATGGGATTGGAATGAAGTGAGGGTAAATAAATGATAACTATTTTAATTTTAAGATTAACTATTTCATAAAAAATGAAGCAACATGTGTTTCAAGTCAATGTTCACTCTCAAAAGTAGCCAAAAGCTGTAAATTATAATTACAGAGACATGGTGCATTACAGAAAATTATTTTTTTTTTAGTTCTGTCATTTGACAGAATACCAATTTGACACAAAGCCATTTTGCTGAATAAGAACTATATGTGAGCATCCAGGGTTACAGTATCTGAGATATACCACAGGAAGGAAATTCAGATTCTGATGAAAATAGTCTTTTCGACAGAAAATGTCAAAACTGTAGGAACTGATATGATATTAGTCAGAGCTGAGAATGCAATAGATCTCGCTGCTCTCCCTGTGCTGGAATCACACCTCCATGCTCTGAAGAACTTTCCAGCAGAAGAACAGTGTCTATTTTCGACACAGCAAACTCGATGTCAAAATCTCCTCCCACTCTGCGGGCACCGGAGGCGATGTTGAGTTCTTTTGAGCGGTTCTGAAGTCTTTGAAGGTAAAGTACCGCAGTACTGAGCATGCAGCCGAAGTGCAGTACACCCTAAAGCGAGCACAGAACAATTTTGCTTTACCTAAAGCCCTGGGGCGGCTATGCACTCTGTCTTTTGGGCTGGGATAGATCAGGAGAGGGACGCTGGGGTTTTCTCCATTTATTTTTACAAGAATCTCTAGTGGATGGTTTGCTTTGTGAAAAAGAAAGAAACAATCAGCTCTAGAAACCCAAAGAGATGGGCAAAAGGCCTTAACTGTGCCATGGAAACAAGCACAGAAGAACAAGTGGAGAACAGCTTAGCTTGTGTTTAATAGCTTATCTAATGACCACCACTTATACTTTGCTTCTCAACAGTTTCCTTCACACTTTCTATTCTTTCTCGCTCAGTGCTCATTATTTATTACTTAGAAACACACTCCCAGAGCTTTTCACAAAGAGTTCAGACCCATAAG
>NW_015642832.1:744803-745382 GCF_001515625.1 Sinocyclocheilus rhinocerous
AGTGCAGTACACCCTAAAGCGAGCACAGAACAATTTTGCTTTACCTAAAGCCCTGGGGCGGCTATGCACTCTGTCTTTTGGGCTGGGATAGATCAGGAGAGGGACGCTGGGGTTTTCTCCATTTATTTTTACAAGAATCTCTAGTGGATGGTTTGCTTTGTGAAAAAGAAAGAAACAATCAGCTCTAGAAACCCAAAGAGATGGGCAAAAGGCCTTAACTGTGCCATGGAAACAAGCACAGAAAAACAAGTGCAGAACAGCTTAGCCTGTGTTTAATAGCTTATCTAATGACCACCACTTATACTTTGTTTCTCAGCAGTCTCCTTCACACTTTCTTTTCTTTCTCACTCGGTGCTCATTATTTATTACTTAGAAACACACTCCCAGAGATTTTTCCAAGGCATATTATCGCAGAAGTTACTGTATATCGCACGCGCAGACTCGACTTGAATGTAAAATGAATCATCCGCGGTTGTGTGCGCACTTGTTTGCACATGAGCAAAGGTGTTTTTAGGAGTCTAACTTGCAAGCACCAGACCACTGATTCGTCAAACCTGCTTTCCTGCAGTCCGTGTTCTT
>NW_015642832.1:745554-769045 GCF_001515625.1 Sinocyclocheilus rhinocerous
GTACAAATATAATTATGTAATATTTAATTATATTATAGAATAAAAATAATAAAGATATGAATCATTAATATTAAATGATAATATGGAAGAGATACAAATATAAATATCTAATATTAAATTATAATATAGAATATAGTAAAGATACAATGCATTAATTATTATTAGAATAAAATATATTTTTCCTAAAAATGCAATTATATTATATAATAAATACAATAAAAGTAGGAATCATTCATATTAAATTGAATATAAAACAGATAACAATGATAGCTAATATGAATATTAGAATATGAATAGCTAATATTTACTAACTATAATTATATTGTCACGGCTCGCAACTGTGAGGAGCACGGAGTGAGGAACGAGGAGACGCAGAGTCGAATTCAAACTTATAGACTTTAATAATATCCAGGGAAACAGGAAAACACACGTAGCAAGGGTAGACATCAACAATTCCAGACAAGGGAGAACAGAACGGGCTAGAACTCAAATAGGGCAGATAACGAGGGGCAGACAGGTGAGGAGGATAACTAATAACAAGGAACACCTGGAATAAATAGAACTAAATGGGGACAGGAACATAATATTTATGTATACTGTATATTAGAATGCAAATACAATTTGCTAACATTTAATTATATTATAGAATAAATGTAATATAACTAAGAATCACTGAAACTAAATTATAATTTATAATAAACACAAATACGAATAGCTAATATTTAGAATAGATAATAAAAATGAATATCTAATATTTAATTATAATATAGAATAGCTATAATTAATTAATATTTAAGTTTTTTTTGAAAAAAATAGCTAGTATTTAATTATATTAAAGAATAGCTATGATGAAATTACATTTATGGCTCAAGACAAAAAAGAAAAGAAAAGTGCTGAATTTGTCTGCATAATAAACAGTAACATTGGAAGAAACATTTCACTGAATAACGGGCATTTTTCACAAAATTACACCAAAGTGCGCTGAATACCTCAGTTTGTCTCTATTATCTCATCCAGCGTAACCCGGCATTTAGCTCTCCGGTGAAAAACAAATGACACTTCAGTTCCGTTTCTACAGTGCCAATACAAACGTCTGAGCAGCGTGACGAAACCTAATTTTACAAGAATACACTCACATACACTTGTACGTTGTAATAGTTTTAACACTATGTTTCACAAATGTGGAATTAAAGGAAGAGACAGAGATCAGCGGATATCGAGATGCTCTTCGGAGGTGTTCGCTTGCTGGTTGGCTCTCACTCGACCGCAGCGTGAGTGGCTGTTACGAGGAGCGACACTAATAAAGACAGAGGCAGCGCAGAGAAGTGGCACACACACACACACACACACACACACACAAATAGACCTGTAGTGCTCTCTAAGGGCTGCTCCACTGGCCACTTCAGCCTCCTTCCCCCCAGGCCTGGATAATAGGGCTGCTCTCAAAACACATTATATTCCATGGCAGCAGGGCAGCACAAGTGGCCAGAGAGGCCTGTAGTCTGTACTCCCAAGTGCCATACAATTAGAATGCAGACACGACACGGTGCTTCAACATACACTCACTGAGCATCTCTTTCCTTTACACAATCTCATTATTTGCCCTGTTCACAATATGGAAGTGTATTTTTCACTCCAGCTTTTTTAAAATTAGTATGGGCAGAGCTTTTTCTCTCTCCTTTTCCCTTAATGTTCCTCTCACTTTTTGTGTTAGTGCAGCTGCATTTTGGGGGAATTATTTTGCCATTAGAAAAACATGGACAAAGTAAGCCAAAGCACACAGTGTCCTGATACAGTCCTCTGAAAGCCAGCCTAATTAAACATTTGGACATATTTGATTAAATGTACACTATTAATTAAAAAAGTATACAAATTAATACTTTTACTCAGCAAGGGCACTTTGAATTGATCAAAAACGACATGACATTTATTTAATCAGTAATGACTGAATCAAAAGTATACTGAAAAAAAAGTTTTGGTTTCTACAAAAATGTTAATCATCAGAACAGTTAACATTTTTAATAATAAGAAATGTTTCTTTGACCAGCAAATCAGCATATTAGATTGATTTCTGAAGGATCATGTGACAAAAAAGACTGGATTAATTGTTGCTGAAAATTCATCTTTGCATCACAGGAATAAATAACTTTTTAACATATTAAAATGGAAAATGGTTATTTTATATTGTAATAATCTTTCACAATATTACAGTTTTTTTTAACAGTAGCGAATGTTTAGGAAGATCTTTAAAATCTTAAAATTGTTTTGAAAATGAATATAAGTTGTCAAACTAAAAAAATGTGTGTGCAGACCCGTGAATCTGTGGCAAACTAGGAAGATCATAAAAAATGAAGAAATCAATTAATGAAGTAATACAAATATTAAGTAAGTAGGATTTGTTTGCAATTAAATAGATGCGTTTAGCAACAAGATTAAGAAAAGCAATTTGTACATGCTTTATAAATGTAAAAATAAATATAATTACATTTTGAAAATGTTTAACATGTTATTTTTCTCTGACATTTAACTGCATTTTTAAACATGAATTACTTTACTGTATGTATATTTATCTGTTAATTTAATCTTTAATTTAAGCCATTTACATCCTCGCGTTTTATTTTTACATGAATAATTGATTTCACCATTTTATTTTTAAATGGCACTTCTAGGTCAACATAAAATAAATATAAGATATGATTTAATAAATAATAAATAAGGTCATTTTGATTGCCTTATAACATTTCCGATCACTACATAATTGCCACACTTCAATTTGTGTCAATTCATAATTTTGCAGATTTTACCATCATTCTGAAATGTCAAAAATGGCAATAATAAAGAATGAGAAGGTGTCAAAACGTTTGATTAGTTGTGCATGTGTAAGTAAATTCTCTCTGGCTCTATGTAGCAATTACCACCCATCCACCACAGAAGGTACAGCAGATCACAGAGATTTACTTGTGTAGAATTACACCCAATTACTGCCTCTGCAAAATGCAAAAATGCCGGTTGTTTTTGCCATGAAATTAACAGATTTATCTGCGGGAACTGTTTTGGTTAATTACCATTTAACAGATACTTTTCATCCAAGCAACTAAAGGCAACGTCCCACTAGCTGACTCAAACAACTACAGATTTTTGGAGAGATGTCACACCTACCGACTGTTTTCACTGAAATCTCACCCTTTTCATTTGGAGGTCTTTCCAAATCCCTCACGTATTGCAACGGCCCATTTTGGCAGCAAAACAATGTGAAGATAAGAACAGGACCACCATGTGAAAATAAACTATTGTAATAGACTGAATTAGGATATGGATGCGTATTTGTCCCTTTGGGGCTGTTCTAAGTCCATGCGCCGCTTCGGCAAGAAAAAGATGTATATTCAATAAACACAGACTGCTCTGCCTCCGCTTTCTTTTTTTATTAGTCATTTAAGTGTAGGAGAACAGCAGGGAAAAAGATGGTTATGCAATCGGAGTATGCGATATGTGTTGAAGAAAAAGTTTGGATCAGATCTGAGCAGCACAGTGCCTTGTCACATCTTCAATGTGAGGAAAAGCTCCGTGGTCACTTCCAAGGCCACGAGAGTCCGTCCCAGCCACTGCCTGTGATAATATCAAGCATTCTAGATATAGTCGTGATATAGTCGCAAGGCCATTAACTCAGCAGGGAATTGAGTCTCTGAGGCTGTTAAGGCTCCCCGCCGAGATGCGCTTCCTCCAATTCTCATACGGCTATGTAAATGAAGCTTCCAACTGAAAATTGGCTCGCAGGACATCAGCCTTAGACTATACTAATTGTAGGGCAGTCCCTTTGGAGCAACCTTGGGTTAAGTGACTTGATTGAACTGTCCAGTTGTTATAGTTTAAAAGGTACTTGAGATTATTCTACCACCTTGTGTTAGCAACTCCCAAAATCACTGAAACAAACTATGTTTCAAGAAACAGCATCAAGCAATTATAGTTAAGTATGTGTATTTTAGACTGTAGAATTAACACAACAGATGTTTGAGTCTTAATGGGTGACTCTTGTCTTACCCAAAAAAATCAAAAGAAAAAGTAAAGAAATAATATATACAGTACAAATTAGTAGAAAGTAAAATCCTCTATTAGGACCTCAAAGATATTTTGCATTGTGTGTGTGTTTTTTTTTTTAAGAAAAATTAAGTTCATTTAGTTCCCATTACTTTAATACAGATAAAGTATTACATAAAATTATATACAATTTAAGGTATTTATATATAATGGAATCATCTATTGTCCTGCCTTTAAAAACTGATTTTAATTATTAATTGACTATATTGCAGTAAAGATAGTTATCATTAAAAATAATGACAAAAAGAATACCACACATTACAGTAATGATCATTAAAGGATAAAAACATTGTATTGATTGATTGATTGATTGATTGATTTACTGATTGATTGATTGATTGATTGACTGATTGATTGATTGACTCATTGATTGATTGATTGATTGACTGATTGATTGATTGCAAAATGTATTTATTTATTGGCAAAATGTGACCTTGATATACCTTCATATATGTAACTTATTAGGGTACAATGGGGCTAAAGACAACTTTTAAAGGAATGGTTCACCCAAAAATGAAAATTTGCTTAAAATGTACTCATCCTCAGCACAACCAATATGCAGATAAGCTGTAAAAAAAATTACCGTGAATTTAACGGTAAAAGACTGTTTACCTGAATTGTTAACGGTACGTTTCTTTTTAGTTTTTTCTTATCAGTTTTGTACATTAGGGTTGTATGTTACATCTGATGTTGTTAAATGAATGTTTATTGCATTATTTTAGTTTCATGTGTGTTACCATTATGGTGTTTAGTGTTTGTGTGAATGACACTATGCACCTTCTATATATTGTAGCAATCAAAATAAGTGAAAAGACTCACTTGACAGTTTTGGCTTTTCTTTTATTAACGTGAGCCCTCGTGAAAACCAATGTTTGGGCTCTGACAAAAACTTAAACACTTCTCGAACTTTTTCCCCAAAACTCCACCCACACACAAGTGTGCAGACTCTTTCTTCAGAAGAACACCCACCCCTTAAAGCCCCTATTCAAAAAGAACACATAACACATGAACAGAATATACATGGCTTAAACCACACCTGACAGAACATAACACACTTCTCAGACTTGCCACAGTATGTTAATATTTAAAAGCTGCTTGTGATGGGCTTTGGTTCATCATGTGACTTTCTCATCACTACCTGGTTCTGGTGGTTATCAGTGTATTAGAAAGGTACAAAACCGATTTCAGTACTTCAATAGGTTGGTATATTAACATGAAATCAGTTAATACAATTATGGTATTTAAATGTAAATTTAAGTTAAAACCATAAAACCTAAAATGTTGCTACCATATTTTTTATGGTAAAATTCCGGCAACCACAGCTGCCGTTTTTTTACAGTGTAGATAAGTTTCGTTATCAGATTTAAAAAGATTTAGCATTAATCACTTGCTCACCAATGGATCCTCTGCAGTGAATGGGTGCCGTCAGAATGAGAGGCCAAACAGCTGATAAAAACATCACAATAGTCCACAAGTAACCCACTCGACTCCAGTCCATCAATTAACGTCTTGTGAAGTGAATAGCTGCATTTTTGTAATAGCCACCCATTCACTTTTGTGTGATGAAATATTTAAATATTGATGATACAACATTAAATGAGCAAAAAAGCAGCTTTTGTTAGGCTTTTTTATTATGAAATTACCTCAAAGACAACCATTTGTCAACACGGCATACAACAACCTCGCTTTCTTTAAGCAGGTGTTTAGTGCAGTGCTGTGGTATAAGGTGTTTTCTGCTATTTTGGTTTTGGGGAAAAATAATATCAGCAGAGCTTTTATTTTTGCTCTACGAGATGAACGGCACATAGCATGTGCTGCTCCCTCTTCTCTTTAAACGCACGTCTTTTTTCTTGACCTCTCATTTTAGTCAGGGTCCTCTCTACCTCTTCAAGGAGTCCTAATTATCTCAAAACAATTAGCGCCAATTTGCCGCCGTGCCACTGAGAGATGAAAAGGAAGCTCTTCTTCCTGTTTTGTGTAAGATTCAGAAAGGCTGAGAGGGGAAGATGAGGTCAGGAAATGACAAAAGAGCTAATTACAGAAGTGTACAGCTATTTCAGTCCTGTTCACATTTTCAGGGATGTTAGAACAAAAGAAGCAAAACGCTGCACAAGACATCAAAAGGGTCAAAGTCGCAAAGATCCTGTGATTTAGGCTGATGAACTTCCTATGAGGTTTTACATTTGCGGCCCACATTTATGTGACATTTTTACAATGTATTTGTCATTGATGTCACAGTTCATGCGTGATCTCTTTCGGCAGATGGCTGGAGGAGGTGGAAGATATGAGTTTTACTGGCAAATATGTACCACCATGTGGCTGATTTTTTTCAGAGAATCACTCTATTGTATTGAAATGGTGTTGTTTCACCAGGCAGTAAGCACTAAGCACTCTATGAGATGTCCTGTAGAGAATTCCCAAGATGTCATCTGTCCCAGAGAGTCGATGTGCGTTCCTGTACTAAGACGCTGAGGACATATGGGCAGATCAAACTCAGCTCAAATCACTGGGTGCAACATTACTCAGCCACTGAACTGGTTACAGGTGAGCAGATGCTTGCACAGAGTGGCTGTAATGAACCACGTAAGTGAACAGGAGGTGCTCAGTTGCTGCGCACAATTTAGCAACTAACCAGCTAGTCCAGTAGAGGAAGAAGCACTTTACAAGCTTGAACGAGAGAAAATGTTCAAGGAATCTTGTTGATGTGCTCAGAAGTAGGAATTGTGAAGATCTGTGAGGCAGACTACATTCACTCATATTCCTGTGAATCGCTTTCGACATGAGCAGTCATGTGTCCACCATCCTGCTTCAAAAGTTACAAGGCAATGAAATTATTCAATATTCCAAACTTAGATGGACAATTAAGTCTGACTGATGGAGCGACCTTTAAGTTGTCTTCCATCGCTGTTTTGATTGAGTTTTTACTGTTCTTATGCATTTTATAATATTTACAAGGGGTTTGCTGGTTTATATTTCCTATTTATTTGCTTGTTATATTTCCTTGCCTTTAAGGAAGTGCAAACTTGTGGGGAAGTGCTTATGTTATCTAATCTTTGAAAATGTTTGTGCAAATATATGGTTTGGTTTTGTCCACCCTTTTAACTATATTTACCTATATTGGTATTAAAGGGATAGTTCACCCAAAAATGAAAAATCTGTCATTAATTACTCACCCTCATGTCCTTCCAAAACTGTAAGACCTTCGTTCATCTTCGGAACACAAATTAAGATATTTTTGGTGAAATCCGAGACCTTTCTGACCCTCCATAGAGTGCAATGCAACTGACACATTCAAGGCCCAGAAACATAGTAAGGACATTGTTAAAATAGTCCATGTGGCATCAGTGGTTCAACCATAATTTTATGAAGCTACGAGAATACTTTTTGTGCGCAAAGAAAACAAAAATAATGACTTTATTCAACAATTCTTCCACCATTATGGAAAGTACCATGATGCATGTGCGTGACGCACGTACATGAACATGTATGCGCATGCATCGTTTCTTTCTGTTTCTCTTCTGTTTATGCACTGAGCAGCCATACTGGATTCTAAAGTTGGAGTTGTTGTGATTATTCAGAGATTCAGATTCAGAACACAGACTTCGAAGGGCGCTCCAATTAAAAGTTCCTACTGGTAACTCGGAATTTTCAACTTCCGACTACAAATCGAATGCAGCATAAGATGGCTGTCAGTAGTAGCAGGGGGAATAAGTGTACGGACTGTGTTAAAACGAAGTTAAACGAGGTTACTGTAGCGCTGCTTGAATGTGGTAAACTCTGTCTATTTAGACTATTTTTTAAATAACCTTTGTTTTATATGTTCTTAACCATATTTATTTGCACATTTTGCACAACTGCTTTAAATAAACACATTTTTTTATGCACACATCACTCACAGGTTTACTGTGATCTCGATGTGATTCTCCTTGTGACCGCTCAGGTCACTACCATAGATGGACAATTTTCTTCTGCGGGGGATTAAGATATTTTGAAAAATGTCCATTTCTGCTGTTAATGGGGTGCAAGGTGCTTAGACCCCAACATTCAAAACATAATCTTTTATGTTTGACGGAGCAAATATAGATATGGAATGACATAAGGATGAGTAAAAGACGACAGAATTTTTGATTACAGAAAATTTCTGTGACCAAGAGAACTGAATAAATAATCAAATATAACTCTGAAATGAAATAATGCATTTGAGTGGACTCAAATCCACAAATCCATGGCTCAGTGCAACTGAATACACTGTAGAGCATGCTATACAAAATGACAACGAAAGTTAACTTTGAAAGTTAAGTGACATTAAAGGTTAAAGTTGACAGTTGTGCACCTTAAAAGAATAGCATGTTCTAACACTGAACAAACAGATGCAACAATTACTGGGAAATATTGTTACTATGTGACCTTTACGTCATAAATGCCACTGACAAAGACACCTAATATGTTTTTACCTTCTTCCTCTCTCACTCTCAGTCCATTTTAATGGACTCTCCCAGCATCTGAAGACCAGGGCTGACAGTAATCAGATTTGTCTGTCCTATAAAAGTGCTCAAAGATAAAAGCATCTGAGGCTTTCCACACTTTGACCAATTACAAAGCAGGAGAGAGAGGGAGAGAGAGTGACCTGTCCACTTTATCATTATCACAATGTCGATCGCAGTGCAGTGACCAAATGAACACTGAAATAAAGTGAAGATCACTCTTTGTGCTTCTTTGAGAAACTGGTATTATCAGGCAGGTGCATTTGATGTTGGACACAGCAGGTAGAGCACTTCCATTAAATAGCGTCTGTCAAGCAACCCCAACGAAAGAAGTCAAGCAGAGTCATCTAATGAAAACCCACTGAGCAAAAACTTCATTAAAATGTTAATAACCGTTCTGCTGAAACATTGTTTTCCTACCGACAACAGCTCCAAATTTGCTTGATTGATTGAAAACAGGGGTTTCAGACAGTCAACGACCAATTCGCCACTTGAAAATTTATTGTGCTAATCACTGCCTTTTCAAAATTGTTTAAAATAAATTCCATGTTGCAATTTAATTTACATAGTGAAATGTGTCAACAAATAACAACTAGAATTGTTCAAACCAGTGAAATGACTTTTTTTTTTTTTTACGATTTTTACGTTTATGTAGACACTGACCAAAAGTATGCAGCCACACAAATCGTATGAAAATAAATCTTAAAGTTATAGGTTAGCTAAAAATGAAACTGATGTTATTATTTACTTCTTTCTTTTGCAAAACACATTAAGAGATGATTTAATTTATATCAATTTTGGTGAATACAAAACAAATGTTCTCCTGCATCATATGGCATTTTTATGCACCAATGTAAAAGGTGCATTTCTGCCACCTACTGGGCTGGAGTGCGAGGTGTTTTATAGTGCCAAAGTCTCTTTCAAGGCAAGTCAGTTCGCTAGGTGGTCATTTTGGAAATACAACTATTGTCCATTATGCAAATATAGCTCCTATCAAACCCAGGTCTCCTATCAAACTGAAAAACATATTTCAAATCAGCAAGAACATCTGTCCAAATATGAGCCTCTACTAAGCACTTTTGGGATGAATTCGAACAGTGAGCAACATTCCATCAAATTTATATATTATTTTATATTAGCTTTAATTTAATTAACAAAAGTGATTTTTAATCATTTAATTAACAGTAGCAACACTTATTGAAATTCTTCCCAGAAGATGTTTAGGAAAAGAACTCAATATTAAAGAAAGAAAGAAATATGGGAAGGATGTTTGGATATCCAATATATATATATATATATATACAATAAGCCTATAATTCAATGGTCAGTAAAGAATGTGGAAACCTCTCACACTTCCATTTGGAAATGCAAACAACTGCTTTACACAAGTCCAAAAAAAACCTTCTGGAAGCACAGAAAGAAGTGGAGGATTAGCAGAGAGACCTTTAATATTGACGCAACCCAGAGACAAGACATTGACGGATGGAATCGGGATCAATTATTTAGATGGAGCTTGATATGAGAACGGCAGAAAATCTTGAGCTTCTAAAGGGCAAAACGGAGCGCAGTATAAAAGGGCATGATCAGTGATTATAGAGTAACAAGAGATGTGGATTAAAAGCATGTGAGCACAATAAATCATGCAATAAAAGCTATTCTCGACAATTACCTAACCGTCTCTAGAATTTCGGAATTTGATACCCGGCGTTCCATTGATCTTAAAATAATCATCGGCTGTTTTCATCCACTTCATTTCCATGGAAATGTCTACATATTTCTGATAATCAAAAATTCATTAGAGTCAAAGAGAGAGAGAAAAAAAGAAATCCTCTTGAGGAATCCTCTTTCAATTTCCATCCTTTCAACCATCCTCCAAACTCCTTACACTCTTTCCTCATAAATATTTAAGCGTGGAACCGGGACGCTGGTATTGTGCCACAGGAGGTACAGAAGTGCGGTTCTTCGGCATCGATCAAATAGGTTCAGGCTAAATAATTAAAAGCTCACACTCCCTGGACAAACGAGGGAGAATCCAACACAGTCATGAATAACTTAAAGAGGTTGCCACCGTTTAGTATATAAGCGCTATATAAATAAAGGTGACTAGTAAACTGTGGATTAGCTTTGGCTCTTCCTGCTGACTTGAATGGTGATGCTTCCCGTTTGTCAGTTGATGGCCTTTCATTGTTAACCAGAAATGTGCACGCTGCTTTTCTGATGTTCAATTAAGTTTTCTGTGTCTTTTTCCCGTGTCACTTGAAATGTTTCCGTTTTGAATCGTTGTTACCAAAGGCGAGACACGTGAGGAAAAAATAAACGATCAGTTGTGGGACTATATTCTGTCATAAATCGCACACCATTCATTGCTGAACTATCTACCGTCCGTTGCTGGAAATTAAATTAAATTACTGGTTGATATGCCCCGATCTCAATAAAGTTTACATACGCTTTTGGTCAGTGAATTAGGCCTAGATCTCGCTCGGGACGCGCGCTGTCTGTGGAGGTTTGGCCAGGACTGGACAAACGAGGGAGGCTGCTGGCGGCTCTCTCTTCTCCACCGTGCTAACAATGGTCAGGGCCCAATTACATGTGCACATGTGCTTTTTGACCTTTTCATGTTTGTAATGGAGCCTCTAATGGTAAAAATAACCCTGAACAATTCCCCAGACTGAGGCAGCCTAAGGAGACACGAGGCAGATAAGGAAGGCGGGGTTCCGCGGGCCTCGGAAACGAGAGGAGGAGGAGAGGAGGCCAATTCTGCGCTCTGCTGGTTCCTGCAGTCGGCGATTTGTTTTGGTAAGCACGGAGCGTGCTAGACACCGCGGCCAACATGCTCTTAGTTTTAATCAGAGAGGAAAAAGACTTGCCTCAGTACACTAATGAAATGGGGAGCAGCTGTGCTCAAGAAAGCGCAGTAACCACACATTTAGTTTGGCAGAACGTCTGCCAAAGGCAACTGTATATTTTGGGGCGGCAGAGGGAACACGTGAGGGCATTGCAAGGACGCCTCAGCTGATATGGACCTATTTCCTAGTAGTTATACATCTGAGCAAATGGTGAAATATCTTGAATGGTGATGCTTCCCGTTTGTCAGTTGATGGCCTTTCATTGTTAACCAGAAATGTGCACGCTGCTTTTCTGATGTTCAATTAAGTTTTCTGTGTCTTTTTCCCGTGTCACTTGAAATGTTTCCGTTTTGAATCGTTGTTACCAAAGGCGAGACACGTGAGGAAAAAATAAACGATCAGTTGTGGGTGTTTTGAACAAATCAATTGAGTGAATGATTCAGTGACTCACTCATTAAAATAGTCACTTGTTTCAGTCATAAATAAATTGGTGTTTTGAACAATTCAAATTAGTCAATTCATTCAGTTTCTGAATGAATTGCTTAGCGAATGATATAATGACTCAACTATAAATATGATCACTTGTTTATTTCCTGAATGAATCAATGTTTTTGAATGAATCACAGAGTGAATGATTCATTGACTCAATCAAAAAGACAGTCACTTGTTTTGTGTTTCTGGTTCCTGCAGTCGGCGATTTGTTTTGGTAAGCACGGAGCGTGCTAGACACCGCGGCCAACATGCTCTTAGTTTTAATCAGAGAGGAAAAAGACTTGCCTCAGTACACTAATGAAATGGGGAGCAGCTGTGCTCAAGAAAGCGCAGTAACCACACATTTAGTTTGGCAGAACGTCTGCCAAAGGCAACTGTATATTTTGGGGCGGCAGAGGGAACACGTGAGGGCATTGCAAGGACGCCTCAGCTGATATGGACCTATTTCCTAGTAGTTATACATCTGAGCAAATGGTGAAATATCCTCAAATGGTTAATTATAGTAATATACGTTTACTTGTGAAGAACCATGGGCGACATTTGACTCTTGAGTCAGGTGGGGCAAGAAAGAAATTAAAAAAAAAAAAAGACTCACTCATTAAAATAGTCACTTGTTTCAGTCATAAATAAATTGGTGTTTTGAACAATTCAAATTAGTCAATTCATTCAGTTTCTGAATGAATTGCTTAGCGAATGATATAATGACTCAACTATAAATAGGATCACTTGTTTATTTCCTGAATGAATCAATGTTTTTGAATGAATCACAGAGTGAATGATTCATTGACTCAATCAAAAAGACAGTCACTTGTTTTGTCCCTGAATAAATGAGACTGACACCCGCAGTGCATCCTGCCTCACCACAATCTGTAGGCCTACTGTATTTTTTCTTTGTTTATGTGACGAGAGGGGCGGGGCCGAGAGCCGTGGGAATGGAGCAAGGTCGGTGGAGTAAATGCTATGAACTTTGTACATTGGTGCCGAAACCCGGGAGGAAGGAGGGACACACTGCCAGAGATCCCTCGCCGCTGTGGTGAATCCGCGGTGCCATCGAGCATGGCGGATCCTTACCCCCAGGTACACCGCGGCTGCCAAGATCGGCTCCCCCGGAGGGGGGAGTAGAGCGCAGTCTTGTGAGTACCCCCCGGCCTGCGAGGGGCGATGGGGGAATGTGATGAGAAGGGCGGGGCCGAGAGCCGTGGGAACGGAGCGAGGCCGGTGGAGTAAATGCTAACGCCGGTTCCCGCCTCCTTCTTCCCGAACTACGAACTTTGTTACAGTTTTGTTTTGTTGTTTTTAATGAATTCGAGTGATTGATTCAGTGACTTGCTAATAAAGACTTGTTTCACTCATGATTAAATTGGTGTTTTAAACAAATCAACTGAGTGAATGATTCAGTGACTCGCTCATCAAAATGGTCACTTGTTTCGGTCATGAATAAATTGGTGTTTTGAACAGTTCAAATGAGTCAGTGATTAAGTGACTTATAAAGAGGCCACGTTTCTGAATGAAATGCTTAGAGAATGATTTAATGACTCAACCATAAACATGGTCACTTGTTTCATTCCTAAATGAATCAATGTTTTTGAGTGATTGACAGAGTGAATGATTCATTAACTCAGTCAAAATGATGGTCACTTATTTTATTCCTGAACAAATGAGCATTGAAAAAATGGTTAAAAGTTTTCCTGAGTAAATCATTTAGTCACTTGCCACCTACTGCCATCACAACATAAATTACAGAAAGAGTCTCTGAAATATCCCCACCTCTAATGCACAGACTGAAAGACTATGCAAACACAGACAATAAATATTCACATATGGAAGGAGAAAATAAGGTCAGAGAAAGCAGCACCATAAACGAATCTAAAAAATGAATAAGTGGATCTTGAAACTCTAAACAGTAAGTACAATCAACCAAGTAAATCAAATAAGTACTAGATTAAGTTTTGACAATGTTGCTAGCTACACATATTGTTAGCACATTTCATCTGTCTCTACTTATTACTGTCTATGGCATCCCTCGCTTTTACCCAAAGGACAAAAATGACTCATAGCACAAATACACACAAACAGCCGACTCATCAAACAGCTCATCAATCTACTGAGTAATCCAAAAAGGAAATCAAAGGAAAGCGTGTCCTTGAGCTACAACGTGTTTGAAATATGTGATGAGTTAGACAACAGTTTTGATACAGAATTTCAGCATTTTTCATCTCACTTCTACCATTTTCATGGGGTTATTTGTATGAATAAGTGTTGAAGGCTTCGAGACGTCCTATTACCATAGCAACAAGTGTTGAACCAATGTAGGATCTCTCTGCCACAACATTCAACCTATTCTCTTGATCCAGTTCAAATAGATAAAGCTATAAAAGCACCTTAGACATGTAGATAAAACTGACAGTTTTGTTATAAAAACAGGGTAGTGACAATGAGTCATGCCGCCTACTTCAAGCAATGACTACATGAATCCTATAAAACATATTTCAAAGAAAAAATTCTAGCTGTTTCTTTTTTAAAATACAGAAAACAACTTATTTACACAATATATATATAGAGTGAAACATGACAAGAAACTTTAGACTTTTTTTCAAGACTTACTCTTGACAACACAATTTGCACTCTCATTCTGACTTAGGCTAATTGAAATGGCACATCTTGATCATTTGCAATTGACTTGATTCATACTTGTGAAATGAAGGCCTATACTTAACTTAACTAATTAACTTTTTAATTATGTTGTGTTCTAAAAATGTGGAAATGATGAATGGTGTTAATGAAGTTATTCATCATTTATGACAATACATTTAACATGTGACGATCTTCTGTGACGTGTATCTTGATACATTTAATTGCACTTCTCCAAATAGAGGATTGAAGGATCTTTAGAGTAAAATACTTTCACAATACTTCACAAAAACTATCTTTATTCTCCTTTTTATCTTCTGGCAGCTTAAAATCCAAAAGTATGTGTGCAGGCTCATGATGTCTCATTAAAGTGTTCATGTGCAGCAAGCTTCTTCTCAAAGGGCTCTGAACTCTAAAAGAAGCCACAGTCATGTACTGAGTGGATGACACCAGCGGCTTGAGGAAAACAGCAGGCACTTCAAGCTCATTTGGCTTCAGCTCAAATGGAGTTTAAAAACGCTATAAAATCACTGTCCCCAAAACATACAACAATATGTGTGAAATGTTTGGCTGATTTGAACACTATTCTTCAAAAAATTCTTGACACAAACATAATATTTTTACAGCTGTAATTGCATTCTCCCAAATAAGCTGCTTTTACGAATCAGGGATGTATTTATTTAATCAAAAATATGGTAAAATCAGTAATATTCTGAAATATTATTACAATTTAAAAGAACTGTTTCCTATTATAATATATTTTAAAATATTATTTATTCCTTGATGGCAAAGCTGAATTTTCAGTGGTCATTACTTCAGTCTTCAATGTCCAGGATGCTTCAGAAATCAATATAATATGCTGATCTGCTGCTCAAGAAACATTTATTATTATTATTATTAATGTTGAAAATGGTTTGGCTGCTTAATATTTTTGTGGAAACTGAGAAACAGAACACTTCTGTAACATTATAAACATTATAACATGATAAATGTCTTTACTGTTACTTTTGATCAATTCAGTGCTTTCTTTTCAACAACAACAACAAAGATTCTGACAGACCCCAAACTTTTGGATGGTAGTGTATGTTGTTCAAATTGTTTACAAAAAATATTACATGCTCTGGTTGTTTACAAAGTGTGTGAATTTAAATCTGGCATCAGCAAATGGTTAGTCGATTAAACTAATAAATGCATCTTTCATGGTACATATTCAGCTTCAGACGCTCTATTTCTCCATATGTAAGAAATGCAAAAATGTATTTTCATTTATGAGAAATCATTCATGGTCCATCTCGGGTCTGGATCTGCGTCTGCATGCACATCAGTTTCGTTTTTCTTCTACCTGATATTTTTACATGTGTAAATATGATGAGAACATGTTAAGGTAGTCAGGACATTACACATTTGTGTCTAAAGCCTCAGGGGACTCTTTTTATCGCCTGTACAGAGCTGGGACATAATTCATTTCATAAAACTCAATTTACAGAGCAATCAGGGATTAATGTTCATCCCGGTCTATAAATCAGCATTTTTATCAGGCCTGAGACCCTCTCAGCATGCTAATGGCCAGTGTGAGAGCAGCTGTGTTTGAGAGAGCTGGAAGGAACAAGCTCTTGGCAGTAATTGGAATGGTCACCCCCACAGGCCACAAAAAAATGACTGAAGGAAAGAGTGTATAGTGTAAATATAGTTTTGGGAGGGAAGGAGATCCCATTTGATGTGACAGAAGTCAATCAGATCTCCAGCATACTACGCAGATTGGCCCAGACATAATGAAGGACAACATTTGCAGTGAATAATGGAATAAATTTGGGTCTGTTCCTTACACAAAGACAAAGCTACATCATAGGATTGAAGAAGACTTATAACGCATATTATAAGAAGACTTATAATGCATAGTATAGTGTATGTGCAAAGTTCTGTCATGAAACTCTAGATGGTGCAGGCTGATGGGTCACAAGCTGATTGGTTCATGTTGCATACGCAGCGAATGAGCTTTTACATTTAAATGGCTGGTTAGCATTCACTAGAGCATTTTGTGGCGTGCTTTCAGAGTTCCTCTGAAACCCTCCACCTTCCCCAGCTCCACCTGTATAGATCTGCTACAGGTTATTTTATATGATATTTGTGCAGCAGCAGTATGTCTTAAATACTCACAGCACCGTATCGGTGTATGTAATGGCAGTAGCAATAATCTACAACAACAGAAATAACCAACAGCAGCAGCATAGCAGATCTATTCCCCCAAGAACAAATGCATTACCATTGTCATATCCATTACCATGCTAAATTTTCCAAGAGTTATCTTGGTAGAAATACAGTATATATAACGCTTCTTTCATGATGCTTTTTTGGGTCTTTGTTAAAGCACTTTTCCATTGTGAGAATTTTTTTTTTAAATCACTTGAAAATAATAAAATAATGATAAAATAACTTACATTAGGTATAAAATTGTTGTTCCAAACCTGAGTTTGTTTCGTCGGTTGAACATAAAAGAAGATATTTTGAAGAAGGTTGGTAACCAAACTGTTTCTGATCTCCACTGGCTATTTTTATTGCATTTTTTCCATGTTATGGAGTTAAGTCAATGGGAAAAACAACTGTTTGGTTACCCAATTCTTCAAAATATATTCTTTCATGCTCAACAGAAGACAGACATTCATACAGGTTTGGAACAACCTGAGGGTGAGTAAATTATGACAGAATTTTCATTTCTGGATGAACTACCCCTTTAACACACCAAGCTATCCTCACTATGAAATTCCTCCCACAGTATGACAAATATACATCATATCCTTTCGTCCACAGTATCTTCCTCCGGCTTAGTGCAGGTAGAATCCATCTCAGATTTATCCACTTACAACCAATTACTGTAATACTTACACTGGCCAACTTCATTCATTTAAATGTCATGATTACATTTGTCTAGTGAGGTAAAGAGTGGAATGAAACTACTAAAGTGAGAGAGAGTGAGAAATAGATAGGAACAAAAGAAAGATAGGCCTCTGCGCCATTATTTGGAAGATTGCCCTGGAGAGCAGTAAGATACATCCTACTGAAGTGATCAGATTCTACTCAAGTAATGAAGCAGTCAGCCATTTTAATGCCTTGGAAATTACAGAAGAGAAAATGGCTATTTAAATGCAGTACTTGACCGTGCTGAAAAATTACTTATTCTCTCCATTACCCAACCTGGCTCCCACATTAAACAAAAGTTACAGACACAGGGTTCATATCCATCAACTTAGCTACATTCATGGTGAATGACAATTTAAAACTGCCAGTAGATCGAACGACTGAATGACAAAAAAAAGCTGATCCATATGTGGTTTGAACTCAATAATGCAACTGTCTCAATTCACTCATTTTCACTTTCTCTGTGCATGCTGAGCAAAGCAAGAGTCTCTTTTCCTCAATGCTTCTGAAGAAAAAGAAATATAAAAGTGTCTCTAATTATGAAAACATTCATCTGTAAGGTCCAATACAAGAGAATCTGGAACTGGAGTGTCTCACTATGGACCTCTTCATGGTCTATACATGAAAATATAACAATTTCCATATTCAACATCACAGCACAAATGCACACAGCACGCCACAGTGCACACAAAGATTTACTGTAGATTAATTTAAGAAAAAGACATCTGTGTTATGAACCTATTATACTGTGGAGCATTAACCTCATGCTGTTAAATGAAAGATCTTTCACACTCATAAACATTTGCAGCAACATTTGCTGGGCATTCAAAACTATGTGAAATGTTATCGAGATTCTAGTTACACAAAAAGAGTTATTGAAACCTTGCAATAGCCAAAATACAGCAACTGGAAACAAAACTTAAAAAAATGCACATAGCTTATATCTATCACCATTTCCGTGTGTTAACAGAACCAAACTTAAAGTCATGCGGTGCAGCCAAGCGCAGAAATAATACAGTAAACAGCAAATGATATCACAAAGGATTGATTAAATGTTTTTGAAAGAGGTCTCTCAAAATTGCATTTATTTGATCAAAAACAGTAACTGTGAAATATTACTACAATTTAAAATAGCTGTTTTCTATATGAATGTATATTTTAAAATGTATTTTATTCCTGTGATGGCAAAGCTGAATTTTCAGCAGTTATTACTCCAGTCTTCAATGTCACACGATCATTCAGAAATCATTCTATGCTGATTTAAAGAAAGGTTTTTTATTATCAATGTTAAAAACAGTTGTGCTGCTTAATATTTTTGTGGAAACTTTACATTTTTTCAGGATTCTTTGATAAATAGAACATTTAAAATAACATTTATATGAAAATAGAATTACCTTGATGGTCAGAACACATGATATTTCACAAGAATTCATATCACAAGAATTAATTAGTTGAAACTTTTCTTGAAAATGGTATAAAGGTTTTGCAAAATAAACTAAAAACACCATGAATACATCCAAAGAGTATGTTTCTACAAAAAAAAAAAAACTTGACATGTTTTAAACTAGATTTTTAATTTTGTTTATCATGGACACTCTTATATGTTATTGACCCACATGAGTGAAACTTGGTTCGTCATCAGCCTCACCAACATCTCTCATTCACATCTATGGAGCATCCATTTTCATGTCTTCTGACTCTGCATCTGACTCATACTGCCACTATTTAATGACTGAGGTAATCCAAAAACTCAATTTAAACTTAATTCTACTTGTGTAATTGTTAAGGCTCATTAGATGTCTGCATCTACGCCGCTATTAAAAACAAACAACTCTTTGCCTCAGTTCAGTAGTCCAGAGTCTCTCGCAGGCCACAGAATGCACATATGAAACTTGCTCTGGTAAGTGGCTTGACAGATCACTAAAGGTCCTGCTTGCCATATGGAGCTTTAGCTCGGAGAGTTTCAGAGTTCAATGAGACGTCTGAAGCAGTCGGGCAAAAAAAAGGAGCCATGATCTGATCACCCTCTGGCAATGTGCTTCTTCATCCCTTCTGTTTTACAATAATTCTCCATTTCAGTGGCAGCGAGCTGCCAAGCGAGCCAGACTCAGCCCCACCACCAGCTGGTCCTCCGACCTGCAGTTTTAAGTTGTGGAAATGGGTTTTCAATTAAAAAGTCTATTCAAACAAGTTTTTTTTACCCCCTGAAATGGTGGAACTCATTAAAACCCTAAAAATGTAGTACATCAAGTGAAGTGTGAAAGTTTTCTTGTTCTTTATTTATGTGGTGATTTATTATAAGTAAATTAATAATTCGATAATGTGAAAAAAGGAATGACACACCATTAGAGGCTGATGAAACAAATCATGCTCTGTTGCTCTCAAGCTCTGAAACAGGAAGAGAGTCAAGGCTAATACAAACAAACACACAAACAGATGTATATACGCACACACAAACAAACTTGCACTTATTTTTTTATTTACTGCTTGTTGAACACTCACTTTCCGCTCTTAAATGTCTTGCATGCACTCGTGTGTGTGTGTGTGTGTGTGTGTGTGTGTGCGCCAGTCTATTTTTGCAAGCCCAACCATTTAACATTGGATAGTTTGCCGGTTGACGGAACACTCACCCGCTTAGGAATCCATAAAACCGCTGAAACATGCCAGAGCTTCGCCTGAACAGATCTGTCCACAAGCGTGCAGAATAAATACATAAACAAGCCAAACTTTTAAATACATGCACACATACCTAAGCAACCCTTGCCCACTGCCTCTGAAGCAAGGAAATGACTGTGGAGATGAGGTCCACTAAATGGACAGGGCCATTAGAGCTGGTCAAACAGTTGTTCTCTCAGGCCACTGATGGCTAAACTACTGCAACATGTTGGTGACGTCCATGAGCTGCACACAGCAGGGCTAAATAGACAGGGAAAATGTTTAGGGACTCTGGGAGGCAGCTGTGAGCCTAACAATGGCTTTCTTTTGACATGGGAACTGTTAAGGCAGACTGTCACAAGGCAAATGCATTTAGTGTAGCCTACGTCATCAGTTGTGAAGGAATAGAGAAGATAAAGAGAGAAATGAATAATGAAGAGATGGAAAAAGGGAAGGTCTGTAATACCTGGAGAAAGCAGGAACTGGGTAATATTTCACTGTTAATAGACCAAAAATAAATAAATAAATAAAATAAAATTTACACATATGCAAACAAACTTGCTCTTATTTATTTATTTATTCATTCATTCATTAATTCATTCATTCTGGCAAATTCTGGAATTTCATTTAATAAAAAAATAAATATATTAATAAATACAAATTTATATATTTCCCAGAAATTCCCGATTTTGCATCGTTGTCATTTTAGTTTTTTTTTTTGTATTTTTATAGTATAGTACTATAGTATTTTTATAGTATTTATTTATTTTGATTTGATTTTTATTTTTATATTTTCAGTTTTCATCTTAGTTTAACTTTGTTTTGTTATGTGCTTGACATATTATTTATTAGTTTATATAAAACACACACACACTCACATACACACACAAACATATACAGGTATATATTAGCTTTTATTAGCTATTTATTTAATTCATATTTCATTTTATTTCAGCTTTTTAAATTTATTTCAAATTAATTTCAAATTTAAATGTATTTAGATTTTTTTTATTATTTTATTTTATTTTTGGTTAACAACAGCAACACTGGATTGCATGCAAAATGGTGTAGACATGGCATCTACCATTAAGATTAATTGCCTGGAAGAGAAAGAAATACTGATTCCTTTTTGTTGTTGTTGTTTGTTTGTTTGTTTGTTTATTTATTTATTTTTTGCTGGCCAATACAGTGACACTTGTTGACATGGATGCAGCGTGAAGCAAAAAGTTAAAGTTTCAATTCATATACTGATGTCTCTGTACAGACACTCTATTCACAGTGAGTTTGTCACTGATGATTAATTTATTACACAACCAGCTGTCTAATAATAGTGGATTACTGAGATAACATGCAATGATAACAATAATGAAGCTGAATCAAAGCTTAAATAAAGTTGTCAAGCAGACAAAACATTGGAGGGAGCCAAACATATGAAGAAGAACCCTCATTCACAAGACCAGTAAACCAGGACCTAACCTTGTTTGGAGGAGAACTGGAGCAAGGCAACTGGGCAGCAGAACAAGACCTCTGCCAGCATCCACAGAGCTCAACCGTCTGGGTGAGGGATTAAATAAGAGAGCATTATACAAAATAGTGGCTCCATTCTGTTCAGGGATCAGGTCTGTAGGCCATGCAGATGTGTGCTGTAATGCTCTAATAGGATTGACTGAATGCAGCACAGGAAATGCTGGGCCTCAGCACCTATGGCCAGGTCTTTGTGATGGGTCAGAAAATTACAGCTGTAATGGGGTCATGTCTCTCAAGCTGCCATGTAACTGTTTTCTGGGCAATTATATTTTTAGGGTGTTCAGGAAGAAAAATACTGAAATGCTTCCTCTGCATGTTGGCTGTCAGTGTTGTTAGCTGTCACCTCGGTTTAGTTTCTGTAACAATCTCCCAGACTCAATTTTTTTAAACATTGTTTTTTCCAACGGAGGACCAGTTAGAACTTGATGCTCTTTTTCTCCTTTCTCCTTTAGTTGGATCTGAGTACTTTTCACGTCAAAGTTTGTTCCAATATGTCGGTGCGCATGAACGGGTTTGCAATTGATGTAAAATCCAACCAACCATACATTTAATTTAAACCTTATTATTGAACTTATTAGTTAAAGGCATTGATAGTATCATTTGAGAGATTTTTTATGAAGAGGTGTAGGACAGAGACATTCAATTGTTTAATTCTGTGAATCAGTTCAAACTGTGTTTTAAACAATTCAAAACTCAAATTAAATTATTCATTTGTCTCATTATTCAAAAATGCATATTTTTTTAAATAATATATTAACATATTAAAAATGCTATATTACAGTGTCGGTAACAGTTTAGCATAGGGACCCATTCTCACTATTAACCAGTTACTTATTGTTAACATGCCTCTTATTAACATATTGGCTGTTTATTAGTACTTATAAAGCATTTTTTGCATGACCATATTCTACATCCCTAATCCTACCCAATACCTAAACTTAACAACTACCTTACTAAATATTAACAAGCAGCAAATTAGGAGTTTATTGAGACAATAGTCATAGTTAATGGTTTGTTAATAGTGAGAACTGGACTTTAAATGTGTGTGTGGCCAGGCCACAATGTTAATTATACATATTATTATTATTATTTTTTTTTTTTTTATTCACACACACAAGCAAAACCACTGTGGTGGAGCTACAAAAATTAACGTCTCGGTTACGTATGTAACCCTCGTTCCCTGAAGGAGGGAACAGAGACGTCACGTCGGTGACCGTCGAATTGGGATCTCGCTTAGAGAGACCAATCTACTTCGAGTGTAAACTAAACGAGCCAATGCACATTGGCATGCGATTACTGCATTCAGCTGCCATTGATCACAGCATGAGTATAAGTAGGCAGCAGGTAGGGCTGCACGATTCTTGCTAAAATGTGAATCACGATTTTTCTCCATGGGAATTGAGATCACAATTCTCTTACACGATTCTCATTTTTTCAACCAAAATTTATTGCACTCAAGTACAAAAAAAACCAAAAAAAACCCCAGGACTAGAGCTGCACGATTCTGGATAAATTGAGAATCACAATTTTTTTTGTCTCAAATAGAGATCACAAATCTCCCACGATTCTGAACTAAACAAAATAATGTGTGGCAAAATATGATTGCTGCAGTCTATTTAAAAGTGTTTAATTAATTTGAATGAAGTATTAACCATTTTAATATACACTACCAGTCAAAAGATTTTGAACAGTAAGATTTTTAATGTTTTTTAAAGAATTCTCTTCTGCTCACCAAGCCTGCATTTATTTGACACAAAATACAGCAAAAGCAGTAATACTGTGAAATATTTTTACTATTTAAAATAACTGCTTTCTATTTGAATATATTTTAAAATGTAATTTATT
>NW_015642832.1:769787-770137 GCF_001515625.1 Sinocyclocheilus rhinocerous
CGAGGGGACGGAGGAGCTCAACAGGGTCTACTATATGGACTCTCTGGAGTGGTTTTAGCAAGCCGACCCAAAGCCGGGGCCTCTCAGTGCTTCTACCCATTTGAGGTGAGAACACAGGAGGATACCGGCTCCACACGAAGGCTATAGAATCTAGCGAACGTGTTGAGGGTTGCCCAGCTCGCAGCTCAACAAATATCTGCCAGCGAGGCGCCACAAGCCAGCGCCCAGGAGGATGCAACACTTCTAGTTGAGTGAGCTCGCAACCTGAACGGGCAGGGCACACCCTGTGCCTGATAAGCCAGGGTGATGGCATCCACAATCCAGTGGGCCATCCTCTGCTTAGAGACGGC
>NW_015642832.1:782818-783684 GCF_001515625.1 Sinocyclocheilus rhinocerous
GGTGCTCTCGCCGAAGTGATGGTGTCAACTACCTCCTGGGGTAGGTCACCTAGAATCTCCGCGCCCCTTCCAGGGACCAGATATGAAGTTTCCATAGGTCTGGACGCGGGTGCAACAGGGTGCCACGTCTCTGAGTCAGTAGATCCTTCCTCAGAGTAATCTGCCAAGGAGGGGCTGTCACAAGGAGCATCAGTTCCGGGAACCAAGTCCGAGTGGGCCAGTAAGGTGCCACGAGCAGGACCTGCTCCTCGACCTCCCTGATCTTGCACAGTGTCTTTGCAAGAAGGCTAACTTGGGAAAACGCATACTTTGAGAAGGCCCCGCAGCCAGCTGTGTGCCAGTGCGTCCGTGCCGAGTGTTCCCTCGGTCAGGGAGTAGACCAACTGGCAAGTGAGAGGTTTCTGGAGAGGCAAACATGTCTACCTGAGCGACTCCGAAACGACTCCAAATCAGCTGGACTGTCTGGGGATGGAGTCTCCATTCTCCCGACAGCTCAGTCTCCATTCTCCGGGGAGCACATCTCGTTGACAGCTGGTCGGTTGCCCGGTTGTGCAGACCCGGAATGTGAATGGCATGAAGCAACCTCAGATGCTTCTGACTCCAGAGGAGGAGGTGGCGGGCGACATGCGATGGGAGCGTAGACCACATTGTCGGTTGATGTACGCAATGGTCGCAGTGTTGTCCGTACGAACCAGTATGTGCTTGCCTCGTAAGCGCCCTTTGAGATGGATCAAGGCTAGGTGTACTGCCAGCAACTCTAGGCAATTGATGTGCCAGTGCAGTTGGGGGCCCGTCCAAACCCCCGACACTGCAAGTCTCTCCAAGGAGAGGTTGCTCTTTTCCCAGTTGACCTGAAGGACCAACCA
>NW_015642832.1:783751-785300 GCF_001515625.1 Sinocyclocheilus rhinocerous
GGGCGAACTGAATCGCATAGCCGAGTCTGATGGTTCACAGGAACCAGCGAGACGGTATGAGTAGCCAGGTACCCAGACACCACACAAGCTGGACCAGCGGGACCACTGACGTACCCGCGGTGGGGCAGCGAGGTGGAACACATGGACCTGAAGAGGGGTCTGAGTGTGCAGTGCAACACTTACCTGGTTCCACGGTTTGGCAGAGGGTGCTTGAGTAGGGCCTTTGACAACGCTCTCGAGCCGACCGCTGCTGCCTGCTGGCGAGAGAGGAGGATGAGTGTGGTCCGTCCGCAACTCTCCATGCCCTCTTGGGACCGGAGCGGGGGTGGATGCAGGGGGCCGCCCTCGGTGACGAACAGGCTGGGGCGCTGCGGCCGCGGACGGGTGGAGGAAGCAGCTGCCCGCCGGGGCAGAGCATCGGACCGCCTCAGTCTGCTCCTGTGCAGCCGAGAACTGCTGGGCCATGGACTGTGTCGCCGAAAAGGCCGGTCTGGGACACAGGGACCTTGAGGAACCAAACTTTGTCGGCGTCCCTCATGTCGAGCAGACACAACCAGAGGTGACACTCCTGGACCACAAGTGTGGACATCTCACGACCCAGAGAACTCGCGGTGACCTTCGTCGCTCGGAGCGCGAGATCAGTTGCGGAACGGAGCTCTTTTCCGGATCGTGACCACCCTCGTGCAGTTCCCTCAGTGCTTTAGCCTGAAGAACCTGCAGTAACGCCGTAGCATGTAATGTGGAGGCAGCTTCTCCACAGGCCATATAAGCATCGCCAGACAGACCAGACGAGTACCTACAGACCCGGGAGTGGAGGCACGGTTTGCCCTGCCAGGTGGAGGCGGTATCAGGACACAACTGCATCGCAACCGACCGCTCCACCGGGGGGACCCCAGTATACCCACTAGCTGCTCCACCGTCAAGAGTGGTGAGGGAGGAGGAGTTAGCAGGTCGGTTTCTGGCAGAAAAAGGTGCCATCCACAACCTGGCAAGCCTCTCATGCACCTCCGGGAAGAATGGCACCAGGGCGGGGCACTGAGAACCAGCGCGGACCACCCCGAAGAACCAATCGTCCAACCTTGAGGGCTCGGGACACGGTGGAGGTCTCCACTCGAGCCCTACCCTCACGGCGGCTCGGAAAAGCATAGCCGTTATTTCCGGATACAGGCATTGCTACAGTCCCGGAGGCAGCAGCACAGCTGAATCTTCCTCTCCAGAAAGCTCCTGCTCACCCTCCGATGCAGCAATCGACATCCGGTCGTCGGGAGGAGCGCCAAAGGATACCGCTGAACTCGTTCAGTCTTCTTCTCTTAGTAGTCAGGAGCAGAACGATGTGGTCGCTTGGCTCCGAAGAGAAAGGGTTTGCCACCCTCAGACCGCCCGTGCTACTGCCTGAAGTAGCCCCGCCTGACTGCCACCATGATGAGAATGATGAGAAGGCAGAGGCAACGGAACTCCGCCCCTTTAAGGAAACGGAGCTTGGCCCGCGACTCCGAGATGATCATCTTCCCGCAATGAGAACATGACTCATCCACAAACGCCACCTCAG
>NW_015642832.1:790094-794056 GCF_001515625.1 Sinocyclocheilus rhinocerous
CACTCAGAACCTCTGCGTCCCGTCCAGGGACCAGACATGAAGTTTCCAGAGGTCTGGACGCGGGTGCCAAAGGGTGCCCCGTCTCTGAGTCAGTAGATCCTTCCTCAGAGGAATCGGCCAAGGAGGGGCTGTCGCGAGGAGCATTAGTTCCGGGAACCAGGTCCGGGTAGGCCAATAGTGTGCCACCAACCGGACCTGCTCCTCGTCCTCCCTGACCTTGCACAGCAACTGTGCAAGAAGGCTCACTGGGGGAAACGCATACTTGTGAAGGCCCCGCGGCCAGCTGTGTGCCAGTGCGTCCGTGCCGAGTGTTCCCTCGGTCAGGGAGAAGAACAACTGGCAGTGAGAGGTTTCTGGAGAGGCAAACAGGTCTACCTGAGCGGCTCCGAAACGTCTCCAAACCAGCTGGCCGTCTGGGGATGGAGTCGCCATTCTCCCGGGAGCGCAGCTCGGGACAGCTCGTCGGCTGCCCGGTTGAGCAGCCCAGGAATGTGAACAGCACGAAGCGACCTCAGATGCTTCTGACTCCAGAGGAGGAGGTGGCGGGCGAGTTGCGACATGCGACGGGAGCGCAGACCACCTTGTCGGTTGATGTACGCAACGGTCGCTGTGTTGTCCGTGCGGACTAGTACATGCTTGCCTCGTAAGCGCCCTTTGAGACGGCTCAGGGCAAGGTGCACTGCCAGCAACTCGAGGCAGTTGATGCCAGTGCAGTTGGGGCCCCGTCCAGACCCCTGGCACTGCAAGCCCGTTGTACGTGGCCCCCCAGCCGGTGGTTGAGGCATCCGTGCAAACCACAGCATGCCTGGAGACCTGCTCCAGGGGCACTCCTGCCCGGAGGAACGCAAGGTCTGACCACGGGGTGAAGGTTTGGCGGCAGGCCGGTGTCACTTGGACCCGGAAAGTGCCGCGTTGCCACGCCCACCTCGGGACTCGGCCATGGAGCCAGTGCTGCAGCGGTCTCATATGGAGCAGCCCCAGCGGCGTGACTGCCGCCGTAGCTGCCATATGCCCCAGGAGCCTCTGAAACTGTTTCAGTGGGACCGCCATCCTGCTCTTGAATGTATTCAAGCAGTTCAACACCGACTGAGCACGTTCCTGCGTGAGGCGTGCTGTCTGCTCGACCGAGTCCAACTCCATACCGAGAAAAGAGATCCTCTGCGTCGGGGAGAGTTTGCTCTTTTCCCAGTTGACCCGAAGGCCCAACAGGCTGAGGTGTGAGAGCACCAAATCCCTGTGTTCGCACAACTGATCCTGAGACTGCTTTGTCGAGGTAGTTGAGAATGCGAATGCTCTGTTCTCTCAGGGGAACAAGGGGTACCTCCGCAACTTACGTGAAGACACGGGGCAACAGGGACAGCCCGGAGGGCAGGACCTCGTACTGATATGCTCGTCCTTCGGACGCGAACCACAGCAATGGTCTGTGGTGCGGAAGGGTCGACACAAAGTACGCGTCCTTTAGGTCGACCGCTGCAAACCAATCTCGGGGACGGATGCACCCGAAGATGCGCTCCTGCGTCAACATCTTGAACGGTAACCGGCGAAGGGCCCGGTTCAAGACACGCAGGTCCAAGATTGGTCGTAACCCACCGCCTTTCTTGGGTACAATGAAGTAGGAGCTGTAAAACCCCGTCTTCATATCGGCTGGAGGGACCGGCTCTATCGCATCCTTCGCCAGTAGGACTGCGATCTCTGCACGCAAGACAGGGGCATCTGCTGCTTTCACTGACGTAAAGTGGACGCCCCTGAACCTGGGAGGCGCCGGGCGAACTGAATCGCATAGCCGAGCCTGACGGTTCGACGGAGCCATCGAGACGGGCTGGGTAGCTCTAGCCAGGCTCTCAGACACCGCGCAAGTGGCATCAACGGAACTACAGGCGTACCCGCAGTGGGGCAGCGCGGAAGAACGCAGGGACCCGGCCCGGGCGTCTCTTTGCCGGTCCGAGGCGGGGTCTGGGTGTGTGTAACACTGACCTGCGTTTGAGCAGAGGGTGCGTGGGTAGTCCGTTGGTTCGTCCTCCCGATCCGCCCACTGCTGCTCACTGGCGAGAGAGGAGGGTGAGTGTGATACGCACTGGATCGTCCACAACCCCCCGTCCCCTCTGGGGACCCAGAAATAGAGGAATTGCTCTTTGTCGAGTATTTGGGTACCACCGACCGAGAGGTCAGTGGCAGAAAAAGATGAAACGATTCTCCGCCCGGCCCTCCTCCGGGGGAGGGAGTGGTGTGCTTACCATCTCCTGAAGAGCAGGTCCCTCCACCTCTGGGTTGCCCGTCTCAGGGCCTCTGCTCTTTCGCTTGCCACCAGGTTTGGCGGGGGCCTGGACGGGCGGGGCGGCTG
Source organism: Sinocyclocheilus rhinocerous (assembly GCF_001515625.1). Classification (NCBI taxonomy): domain Eukaryota; kingdom Metazoa; phylum Chordata; class Actinopteri; order Cypriniformes; family Cyprinidae; genus Sinocyclocheilus; species Sinocyclocheilus rhinocerous. Next base: position 792,436 of record NW_015642832.1, read on the forward strand.
CTCTGCGACCGGCTCCATGGCGCAGCTTTGCTGGAGGCCGCAGGAGCGGGGCGGTGGCAGGGGGGCCGCCCTCGGCGACGGCAGCAGCTGCACGCCGGGGCAGGATGTACCTGATGGCCTCAGTCTGCTTTGGTCAGCGGAGAACTGCTGGGCAAGTTCTCCACCGTGTCGCCGAAAAGGCCGGCCTGGGACACGGGGGCGTTCAAGAATCGTGTCTTGCCGTCTCGCGCATGTCAGCCAGTCACAGCCAGAAATGGCGCTCCTGGACCACCATAGTGGACATCGCACGACCCAGAGACCGCGCCGTAACCTTCGTCGCTCGTGGCGCGAGGTCCGCCGCGGTGCGGAGTTCTCTGCGAACTTCCGGGTCGTGACCACCCTCGTGCAAGTCCCTCAGTGCCTTGGCCTGGTGCACTTGCAATTACGCCGTAGCGTGTAAGGCGGAGGCAGCTTCTCCACAGGTCGTATAAGCATCGCTGGCCAGTCGAGTACCTACAGACCCGGGAGGGGGCTGCCCCACCATCGAGGGTGGTGAGGGAGGAGGAACCAGCAGATCGGTTTCCGGCAGTAAAAAGGTGCCGTCCACGACCTGTTGAGCTCCTCATGCACCTCCGGGAAGAAAGGCACCGAGGCCGGGTGCTGAGAACCAGCGCGGACCACCCCGAGAACCAATCGTGCAACCTTGAGGGCTCGGGACACGGTGGAAGTCTCCACTCGAGCCCTACCCCTACGGCGGCCCGGGAAAGCATAGCCATTTTTTCTGGATCCGATTCAGGCATTGCTACAGTCCCGGAGGAGAGCAGCTCAGCCGAATCTTCCTCTCCAGAAAGCTCTGTCTCACCCTCCGATGCAGCGATCGACATCCGGTCGTCGGGAGGAGCACCAACGGATACTGCTGGTACGCTCCTTGTAGAGGGCCCAGCACGTTCCATTGGCAGCTCAACTGGTTTCAGAGTGCAAGAGGGGCGATGGTCCCCCGAGGGTTGGCTCCCTGGAGGGTTTGCCACCACTGTTACCCTCAGACCGCCCGTGCTACTGCCTGAAGTAGCCCCGCCTGACTGCCACCATGATGAGAACTAGATCGAGGCAGAGGCAACGGAACTCCGCCCCTTTAAGGAAACGGAGCTTGGCCCGCGACTCCGAGATGATCATCTTCCCGCAATGAGAACATGACTCATCCACAAACGCCACCTCAGCGTGCTAAATGCCCAGGCACGTGAGGCAGCGATCGTGACCATCACCCAGCGCCAGGTAACGACTGCATCCAGAAAAGCCCAGGTGATATGTTGTCTATAGCAAAACCCACATCGTCTTTACAAAAACGTAACGTCGAGTTGAGAAAGAGCGCGCTGAACTCGTTCAGTCTTCTTCTCTCAGTAGAGTAGTCAGGAGCAGAACGATGTGATCGCTCGGCTCCGAAGCGAAAAGCTGAATATGCGCTGCACCTGCTGCCTACTTATACTCACGCTGTGATCAGCGGCAGCTGGATGCAATAATCGCATGCCAATGTGCATTGGCTCATTTAGTTTACACTCGAAGTGGATTGGTCCCTCCAAGCGAGATCCCAATTTCGTCGGTCACCCGACGTGACGTCGAGAGTGACCGACTGAAAGGGAACAAT
>NW_015642832.1:794087-795075 GCF_001515625.1 Sinocyclocheilus rhinocerous
ACTAGGGTTGGGCCGATAGACGATGCCATCATCCATCGCCGATGGCTGACAGCCATCACGATCTTAAGCTGACATCGTGATTCTTCCCCCCCCCACCCCCTCTCCCGCAATCCGCCACATCCCAGTTCCGTGTTCGGAAAGGAAATTAAGTGTACTAGGGAAACCCTAAAGGGAATAAATAGCCTACGAGATGGGAGGATAAAAAAAAATATTTTTTGGTAGACATCGCCCAACCCTATCACCGACGTGACGTCGAGAGTGACCGACTGAAAGGGAATGTAAATTATGAGCACTCAAAAACTTCAAGAGTTCATTATCAAGCTACTTGCAAAACAAATCCATTAGTGCCACAAAGTCAAGCTGTCAGATTGTATGCATATTTCCAGCGAGATCATAATATGCTGAGACTGATTTGAAATGCAACAGTTTGACTTTAATGAAAAATACTGAGAATGTCTTGAATATTAAGGTGTTCTAATAGCCTACGAGATGGGAGGATAAAATAAAAAAATGTCAATACTTTTTCTCGCAATTATATCGTTGGGTAAGTATAGGTGACTGTATATAAATTGCGGGCATCAGGGAGCCGCTATTGAAACCGCTTTCTATTGCGCGCTCTCATTTTACTTTCACTTTCACTTTTGAGATTCGCGATCACAAGGACTCTATACTATGGAGCGGCAGTACTTACCACACATTTGACAAGATTAGATGTTTGTCATTGGTGCTCAGGATCTGCAAATCATTCGCCATCGTCCTATCAGACATTTCTCCTTAATCGGTATATGTGGTAAGTGAACTTTCATGTACTGCAATGCAACAGGCTACCGCTAGCAAGCGGCTAACCTTTTAGTGGCTCCTAGAACGCGTTATTTGTTTCACGCTTCGGGCACACCCCTAACCCCGCCCCCCGATGTCATCGTCCATCACGATGTTTCACTGTAGACATCGTCCGATGCCAATTTGGTAGACATCGCCCAACCCTAAT
>NW_015642832.1:796595-805494 GCF_001515625.1 Sinocyclocheilus rhinocerous
AGCACTCAAAAACTTCAAGAGTTCATTATCAAGCTACTTGCAAAACAAATCCATTAGTGCTTAAAAGTCAAGCTGTCAGATTGTATGTATATTTCCAGCGAGATCGTAATATGCTGAGACTGATTTGAAATGCAACAGTTTGACTTTAATGAAAAATACTGAGAATGTCTTGAATATTAAGGTGTTCAGTAAGATGAATGCACAATGAACAGAGAATTTACTCATGCCTCTTTCCTTGTCTGTGACGGACTATGATCCTTCACAATGTTAAACCATGACGCAATGACTGACAAGCTGCCACATTAAACATTCCTATAGCCAATTTCCACCCTCACAAAACACCTTTCATTCAGTAGTCACTCAAAACTAACAGACGAGTCTGTTTGAATCACACAGATGACAAGCAAAGTGATTCTATAGTTTACTTTGATGTGAACAGTATTTTGCCACTATTCATTACTTGGTTACAGCAAGATCCAACACCTGGCCCACAGTGCACAATGCACGCCACTCTCCTGACAAATCTAATAATCATAAAGCTGCTAATGGCCTAAAAACAAAGCACAGCAAATCTGCTCTCATCATCCTAATAACAAGGACTGTCAATCATATGACACTTTTCTTAATTCAAAACTAATGCACTGTGATTAAGTCATATTTCTATAACAACAACTGCCCACAATGCAACATTTTGCCATTCTTGCCTTTTTATTGCTGCATATAACTTCACTAACCTTTACAATTTTTATTAACCTCCTTATATTGTATGCAAAATGTTTGTGCCAAATAATCTCTGTTTAAAGTATACAATCAGGTGCTGGTAACATATTTGCTGATATTTCAATAGTTCTGTCTGGTGCTATTGTTTATGATGTCACAGGCTTTCTAAACCATAATTTTAAAGAATAACAGCTAATCAATCAAAAATACCACGCATAGCCTTGGCAAGAAGGCCGAAGAAAAAAAATTTAGAACAAAAGTCAATCAAACGGACATGTACCAAAAAGGAAAAACTACCCACAGAGCCGTAACCTAATGAATCCATTATGAGCAGTCACCTAATTCTCTTTTTCACTGATGAAATATTACAAGTCTCAAATAATTTTTAGCAACCCTACTTGTTTAAATGAGCTTTCAATGATGTCTTTATGACTAAGAGCAAGAAAAAGAGGAAATCACTGTTCTTTTCAGTAGTTATTTTCAACTTACAGCCAGCATGAATAATTGATTGCGTGCTTTTATTAACTTAGACAATATTCCATTACCTCTAAGGCAAGGCTCCTTGTCGGTTGCTAGGAATAAGTTGATTTAAAAGGATCGTTATGAAGCCTCCTGAGATGGCAGCACTAATTGTACAAATGATAAAACAAGTCTGCCATTATCTCACAGGTGTCGGAGCGTTTAAAGGGGTCATATGATGCGGTTTCATTTTTTCCTTTCTCTTTAGAGTGTTACAAGCTCTTGGTGCATAAAGAAGATCTGTAAAGTTGCAAAGACTAAAGTCTCAAATCCAAAGAGATATTCTTTATAAAAGTTAAGAGTTAGCCACACCTACCTAAAACGGCTCGTTCGAACACGCCCCCACATATCTACCTCACTATGTGGGAAGATATGCATAACGCCGCCCAAATGTTCACGCAAAAAAAGAAGGCGTAACTTTTATTCTCGATGTAGTTTTGTTGTTTCCGCCGCCATGTCGTAAAGACGCTGTGTGCTTCGTTGTGAAAGCGAAGCTACTTTGGTCTTCCAAAAGAGTATGTGGAAAATAATGTGTTTTTTTTACTTTAAACCGCATAAACACATTTCATTACACCAAATACACAAAATAATGTTCTTTTTAGCAGCATCATATGACCCCTTTAAGATGAGCTAAAATTATGTTTCAAATCCATTACATGAGGGACAGGGATCCGGTTTAAGATTCTGGTTTACTAAGGTTCCCCAATTCTTGAGCAACTTGAATGCTGCTCATAGATAGTCACTTGGTCAAAAAATTTTCTTTGGATTTTAACAGTTAAACAAACGGTTTTAGCAAATGAATGACTGTGGAGTTTGGACTGTGTTGACTTAATCTCAATTACTCTTAAGAAAACATCACGAAAGCAGAACCCTTTTTCTATGGCAAATGCCTTCTAAACAAACTCCAATCTGGAAGCGGGCAATGCATCATCAAATTCTCTATTGTTTGAGTATCATGCTGCATGTGATTTTGTCCTTTGTCTGAAGAGTTCTCAGTCTCACTCCTTAGAAACAATGCAAATGAGAAAAGCAATCAGTGCATTGGCTCAGAAATTTAAGCTCACTTGCTACTTCATTTAGTTCAAAGGTTTATTTAGTACAAAGGATTGAATAAGAGCGTGAAATCAAATGAAAACCCAGCCTGCAGTCTGACATTCAAGGCTAGAAGTAAGCCAGTCTTAATTCAAAAACCTGTTCCCAGCTCTAATGAGTGCTTAACAAATTAAGTCGAATGGATGTTTTGATTTGCAAGCCAACACAACACAATCAAACCAAACTTTGAAATGAATGGATAAAGAAGACTGGGGCTAGCGTCACAGAGGCTTGTTTGCCTAGCAAATAAATGATTGTAGCAGTAGGTTTGTGAGTTGGGTTTTAAAAAATATACAGGTTTCAAAAGTTGTTAACTTCAATTTTTGATGACAAAAAAAAGGGTTTGATATGAATGATCTAACTTTTATATTTTTGATGTTTCGTTAATTATTTTGTTTCATAGTTGTTTACTTTTTAAATACGGAAATGTAGTGTATGACATAGGCTATATTGCCCTATGTCAAGAGTGATATTGCCATATATATATATATATAGGTCAAAGACGAGACGTCACCATTTTGGTGTCTGCATCAAATTACATTTACAAAAGTAATTTTAAATGCATTAAAAACATCTTAAATGCAAGTAAATTGCCTACTTTCATATTTCAAATAACTTTTGTGACAATAAAATGTCAAAATATGGGGGAAATAATGTACCAAAGTGTAAAATTGTCATTCAGCGTAATGGTCTGGACTTTGATTTTCCCAATACATTTTTAAATAAACATATAAAATACCAAGTTAAAAAATATATTTGTTGTCTTGGCATTTTCAAGTAAGTATTGGCTGTGCTATATTAAAATGACTATGTCTTATTGTTTTTTTAAAGTATTTAAATGGACAGGGGAATTTTGTCCCGAAAATGCAGTTTATCTGAGATCATTCAGTGTAACAGGAAGAAGAAGTTATTCTGAAATCATATAAAAAACTGATAGTCATTCGGCAGTCTGTGACAGCATTAAATGGCTCCTGAAAGACCGTGTGGTGCTGCAGAAAAGTGAGTTTATTGCTCTTAAATACTTGATAATTTCACCTTTTCATGGTGTGGTAACAAAGGTTACAAAAATACACGCCACTGAGTGAAATGCCAAAAACACTTTTAATGTTAGATTTTTTGAAAAACAAGTAGATGTTGTGAATAATTGTGATTAACTTTACTGGTCAAGTTCACTGTTTGAAATAGGTGGCCATTTGATTGCCTGAAATATCAGCTGATGTAGAAGTTTCGTCATTCAGGGTAATGGTTTTGTCATTCAGTGTAATGGATGACACTGTGGTGTAACAGAGAATTTGCATTACACTGAATGACAAAACCATTACCCTGAATGACGAAACTTCTACATCAGCTGATATTTCAGGCAATCAAATGGCCACCTATTTCAAACAGTGAACTTGACCAGTAAAGTTAATCACAATTATTCACAACATCTACTTGTTTTTCAAAAAATCTAACATTAAAAGTGTTTTTTGGCATTTCACTGAATGACGTGTGTTTTTGTAACGGAATGTTTAGAATTGACAAATATGTGTTAAACTTAATAAATATTCATATTTGAATGCATTTTGGTATTGTTTAATTTGATTATTGATTAATTATAGACACCCATGAACAGAGGGAGTCACTAGGCACTGTAAAAAGCCAAAAAGCTAATAAACTAAGTGTGGGCCCAGTAGCTTGGGTGGCACTCAAAACCTGTTCACACCAAGAACAATAACTATAAAATAACTATAACAGTAATGCTATTCTTTTATACAGAAGGGTTTTTTTTCCTCCACTTTTTTGATTGTTTTTTTTTTCTTTATCTTTATCCTTACCGTACTTGGTGTGAACGTGCCTTTAGCCAGGAAAAGAGAAGGGTATTGAGGATTGTAATTGTTGGAATAATAGCTTGCCAATAATTCTGGGCAGAGAGACCCCCTCACTACAGTATGTCAGTAGTTCAAGAGAGATCACTGAGGAAGTATAAAGATTTAAAAATTAAAGTTAATTGATATTTGAAGGCTGCACTGTGATGCTTAAATATAGTCTTTTAATATGTCATCAAATGATTCATGTTTTAAATATGCCTAACAAGATTTTTTGGTATATAAATATTGTTACACTGAATGACATTTTAGTGCGCGTCTTCTGTCAAACATGGTAAAAAATGCATGATAATAAATCATGTTTTGTTGATTTTTTTGTTCAGAAAAATATAAACTTAAACAGGACACATTCCTGAAAACTGTATTGCACTTTTATTTTTTTCTGATGCTTGAAACACCCTTTTCATCTTTGACCCATATACAGTGGGTACGGAAAGTATTCAGACCCCCTTAAATTTTTCACTCTTTGTTATATTGCAGCCATTTGCTAAAATCATTTAAGTTAATTTTTTTTCCTCATTAATGTACACACAGCACAAGTCTATCTTTTATATTTATTTACATACTTATGTATTGAGGGGTTTTAGGATGGATATACCTGTACAATGACATACATGTCCAAAAATGTATTACAAATATATATTATAAATATATACACACATATTTGTATGGGATATATATATGAAATCTTGATATATAATATAATTCATATAAGAAAATTTTATATATGTATATTACATTTGCATATGGTTTAGCTGAAAATGAGTCAACTTACCCCATATAGTGGGACAACATGCCCCGTTAAATACTCAGCATGTGTTCAATAAATTGTATTTCTTCTAAAAATTTCCATAGGTGTAGGTAGAGTATGTGCCGAAATTGAAAAAAGACAGAAAGTTGAAATCGGAGTAAAAAAAAATTGTCAACCAGCCCTGGTCTCCCCTACTATAGTTTTTGTTTTGGCTGTAGCTTTCACTGTAGTATTTAAAATAACACAGCAGGGTTACCACAGGCAAATAAGTGGGTCAGTCAACAAAAGTACAAAATACAAAGCCACAGGCACGGAGGTCAGTCATCGCAGACCAGCGGCTGGTCATGAGCATCTCTTGGCGCATTAGAGAGCAGTGCGCCGTGCGTTTTCCACTAGTGTCTGTGTTACTGCTGAGGCATTATGGATATTGCACAAACTCTAGGCTATATCTCTTAATCCTCTAATCTGCAGAGCACAGGGAATAGCTGGTTACATCTGTAAGACCCTGGAATGCCAGGGCAATGCTCTTAACATAAAAATGTCATATTCACTTCCCTCGGCAGAGATATGTTTACACAAGTCGCCCACACTCATGCATTGTAATTTGATGTAAGCTGTTCAGTTGATAGGGTGGCGTTCTGAGACGTGGCTGTATGAGTTTCCCAGGTGAGTTGGTGGTGACAGGCCAGGCAAAGTTGCTGATGATGGCGCGCAAAACCATGGGTCCCTCAGGTATTGAATATACTGCAGCAAGCAAATAGTTAAAACGTGGTAATGAAATTACTATCATCCTTGAAGTCACTCTACAGCAGTTAATGATTGAAACATGGATTGAATAAATTGACTAAAATATTAATAATATAAAATATTTGCTGTCGGGCATTACATTTAGGTTTAAAATAACCATACATAATTAAAATTTTACATGTAACGCTAATAATGATATTTTTATAGAAATTTGTTTCACTGTATTGGATAAAAACTGAGCATGATGTGAATTTTTTTTTTCAATAAAATACAAAATATAAAAATGGATTGAATAAATTGACTAAAATATTAATGATATAACATTTGATGTTGAACATAAAATTTAAGTTTAAAATTAAGCATATTTAATTGAAATTCTATGTGTATTGCAAAAAATTAGGGAGATATTTGTTTGTTTTAGTAATGTAAACATTTTTAAATACATACATATAGAGTTCACTTTGCTCACTGAATTGGATAAGAACTCTGAGCATGATGTGATTTTTTTTTTTTTCAATAAAATACAGAGTATAAAAATGGATTGAAGAAACTGACAAAAATGTTAAAATATTGGTTTTGGACATTAAATTTAGGTTTAAAATTGACCATATTTAATTGAAATTCTATGTGAAATGCAAAACAAGTAGGAGACATTTGTTTGTTTTGTAATGCAAATATTTTTTATCTTTTTAAATACATACATATAGACTTCAATACAACTCACTGTGCATGATGTGGATTTTTTTCTATAAAATACAGAGTATAAAAATGCATTGAATAAATCAGCTAAATATTTGTTTTGGACATTAAATTTAGGTTTAAAATTGGCCATATTTAATTGAAATTCTACATGTAATGCAAAAATTGGTTTTGCTTTAAATATTTGTAATCCTGTAATATTTGTACATACATACATATAGCCTGAATCTGCACACTGTATTGAAAAAGAACTCTGAGCATGATGTTGAATGTTATTTTTTCTTCAATAAAATACAGAGAATAATCAACTGTTTAATTAGTTATCAAAACAGTGATTAGCTGCAGCCCTAGTACATACAACTAGCACACTACATCTTAAGGAACAGTTGCTATTAGTCAGGACACCGATGTGCAATCAAGACAAACAGTATGAATCATTTGTCCACCTGCTTTGCTGGGTTGTTTTGCAACGCAATCAGATACAGCCTCATTTTAAGCCTTCATTTGCTGTAGTTGTTAGGCTTTTCAAAGAAGTGTAATTAAGGTGACAACTCTAAGACAGGAAAATGGAGCCACTTTTTCGCATGCCTATCTGATGGGTGGTTAGTGATTGTTTAAAATGTCGAAAGACTGACGCTAATCTACTTTCTGTTTTGAATATACAGTGGATAAGCACCTTCTATTGCTGTAATCTTCCATGCAGAATGCCTAAAAAGACATAAAATCTGTTTGTTTTGTTACAGGCAATCAGAATCAGTGAAAGCACCTTAAACCACAGCATAAAGAGACAGATAATCAGACAGAACATAGAGGAGTGAAAGAATAGGTATGCGTGGAGTTTTTATTTAACAAAAAAAATTATATTTTAATCCATTATTTAAAAATAAAAATGTTATTCCACATTCTGCTCAATGTTGGCCCAAATAATGGGCAATTTGAAGGCTATGAAAACAAATATAGTGACTGTAACTATGTAGGCTATGATTTACTTTATGTGCAAAGAAAATGTTAAAATATATTTACACATTAAACCCCTCAAAAACCAGCTGCTGATTGGTTACTATTTTAAAGCAGAAGTTCAAATCACTAAATTAAAAATTATTTTAAAAAAAAAAACAGAGAAATGTTAACTACACAGTTATTGTTAACTAAAACTAGAAGTTCAACTATTTAAAACATTTATTGTTAGTTAAAACATATCTGAAATCAAATAAAATATAAATAAATATATGATCGAAACTTTTTTTAGTTGAAGCTCTAAAATTCCTAACTGGAAATAAAATGTAAAAAAAAAACTAAAAACTAAAAAAACTAAAGTAAACCTAACTAGTAATATTTAAAAAATAAAACTAATAAAATGGCAAAAGCATAAATTACTACAAATATAACTAAAATTAAAATGAAAATTTAAAGTATAATATAAAAGCCAATTCAAAATATTAATAAAAACTATAATAGTATATAATACTAAAATAACACACACTCACCTGTGTTACGTGTAGAATACTAAACATGCATTTAATGTCTACCTACACTTAATGTGGGCTATACCATTTTTGCAAAATGTATGTTGCTTGCTGTCAGGACGAGCCTTATTAGTCTCAGCCTCAGATGTCACGCCCACGGACCGTTGGCTGAACGTCTGATGCATATGGCACACAAAAGTGGAAACACTTCAGGAGTTTCGAAGTCGTCATCGGATTGGTTGAATTATACAGGATTTCCGGGAGATGTGTGTGTCACGTTCTTTAACTTTCCACCAGGAAACAAAGATGCCGTGATGCCAAAACCCCTCACAAAAGAAGAAAGCTTTACAACTGTGACAACGAGCGCTTATCAGGATCCACTAAACGATGGATTTTCAAAAGTATGTGAAATATTTAAAGTTCGCCACGATGCTCTGTTGTTCTTTAAAGTTCGCAGCATAGAATCTTTAAAATACATCCAAGAGTTTTACACACCGGTCTAGGGATGCTCATATTAACTGTTTAACCATTAACCGAAAGTAGAAAAATTGACCAATTAATACTATCAGTTTAAACAGTTTAACCCCACCCCCACCCCCCGATTCCGTGGAAAAAACGCGGACTTTGCAACCCTGCATACAACACGAGCTTGACTGATCACGGGTCGAGAGTAGAATAGATGACTGACAGACCATGCTGGAGTATTTGCTGCTCAGCAGATCCTGAACTCACTGACAAATATCTGATCGTGTAAGATTAAATATGCTCCTTTACACAGAGTGCGTATGAACGCAAAATTGAAAGTTAAAGTGAACAGCGAGCGCGCATTCAAAAGCGATTTCAATACCCGCACATTGCGGTAGCGGGCGGTAATGGTCAGAAATTCAGTGGGAGCGACATTACGAAACAGTTCCGCGCAGAGCTCTACTCCAGACTATCCGCACAGCATGTCGACATTTGAGGCTACTTTTTTTTTTTTTTTTTTTTAAATTAACAAATTTGTCCACTCCCTTTTTGATTATTAAAATTTAATGGAA